>NW_020272940.1:802505-804586 GCF_003268045.1 Sipha flava
TTTTTAACCGAACAATAAAAACAATAAAATAACAATTAACAATAAAAAAACTCCAAAAATATAAATAGCTCAAAAATTGCTAAAATTTTCCAAACTTTAAACCGTAAGGCACAAAATCCAAAATATAATAAAAAAGATCTTTTGTTAATTTTAATTTGAAGCAAGATTTCTAGTAGAAAACGTCGTCCGTAATTATTTAATATTATAAAATCGTAAAATCGTACGTGTATTCTCCTTTGACCGCTTTTATTTCGAGTATCGTTTCGAAAATCGAAAAATGACCTTTCTAAAGTACCAGCTCAAGAACATTACCTTTCAGAAAAAATGTTACACTTGATACTTTTGAGCAAGTTTTAAAAGTGTTTACTGAATAAAAAAGAAATAGAGAAAGAAATAAACATCATTGTAAAACCATAACTACTTGCTTCGCTCAGAATCTAAAAATTTAATAATAATTAATTTTTAACGGGAACATTTATTTATGTGTTTTATCAATAATGTTCTGTTTACAGAAGAATCGAAACTATTCGATTGCGTGAAACACAAGGGTGGGTGAAATGATATTGCTGTACTGATATTTTTAAATTAAATCAATGTACTACAACTCTTGAAAAAAATCTGAACAAAAGAAGTCGGTTTATTTATAAAAACCGTACTTGTAAAGATGGTTAATGTAGTAGCAGAACTATATTTCTTAATAATTTAGGTTGGACTATTAACGTTATAACTTTTGCAAGAAGAAAATATATTTAGGTAGGTAAATAAATTATATTAATGGTATATTATTACGCTCCCTTGTGTTATCAAACTAGAACCTTGTGAAATTTGGAAAAAATTGAAAATTTTAACCGTATATAAACGGCACAAATTTTATTAAAACATAAATAATAAATAACTACGAACCATTTATATGACACTTTAAAATGGTAATATAAGTAATCAATAAATGTTTTGTGTTCTATAATTAATATTTATAGAATAAAAATTAAATAACTTTGTCTTTAAACGGAAATTTATATCCAATATCCAATTTTATCAACATTTCATTTTGTCACGTATAAAAAACTTCATTTTGAGTATTTTTGGTGAGTTTTTTATTTTATACTGCAATAAAATCTTTTATCCGATATACAAGTCATGAGTATAACAATTGAAAGTTTTATGAGAATTCAACTACACAAATGTTGCGAGTTATTGTAATTTGTATCGTTTTTCCAAAATTTAATGTATAAAAGTTCATAACCTTTATTTTTATTTAATAAATGATAATTTTGTATTCAACTTTTATTATCTCAGACATTTTTGTGAGAACATGATCAATCATTCAACAACAATATTTCTCCATGTTTTCAAAGTATAATTTAAGTACACATTGATATATTTAAATTCACATTTGTCAACATAAAATAATATTATTCAAATCAGTTCATCACCACCACCAAAATAACAATTTATAAATATTTTAATTCTCTTGCGCATTTTTTTTTTCTTTTTTTCCTCTTCTGAAAACAAATATGTAATGAGAAAATGAACGTGACCCCTTTTAAATACCTAATTATCTCTCGTAAAACGTTTTGAAAATTCTAAAAATTAAATACATGCGCTCGTTTGTATACAATCTTGATTGCTTTCACAAGTTATGACGGTCATTTTCGTAAACGTAATGTACATTTTTCGGGTTAAACGCAATCAAATTTGTGTAAACAGGTGTTTAACAGTAAATATAATTTATATTTGAACCAATAACTGATAAGTCGGTATTTCTGGACACCATCGTTGGTTACGTCGCGTAGTTCTATACTAATATATTGTTTATCAAATATGAATTTCCAATGGTAATGACAAGAATGTTTTAAACAAAAAGAGAAATCGTTTACATCGAAATTATCAGAGTGCAGTGACATAATATGGATGGACTGCTGCGGTGTCCGCGCATATGGTTTGACTGCCTCCATGGGCGCCCAGAGGGGAGGGGGGTGGCAAGTGGGGGCATTTGCGCCCCCCTGCAATTCAATAGAATGTTGAATATTTTAACTTTTATTTTGCTTTATCAACATTTTATCGATATTTTTACTTTAGTG
>NW_020272940.1:804686-951296 GCF_003268045.1 Sipha flava
TTCAATAGAATGTTGAATATTTTAACTTTTATTTTGATTTATCAACATTTTATCGATATTTTTACCCTAGTGTGTGCGGTGTGGTGTTGTTGATCGTAATAACAATATATTATAAGGCGTACCTACAAAATAATGCGTATTACATAAATCGCGCAAAATTAAATACGTTTAAATTCTGTGAATTGATATTAATCACCTTGTGTGTAAACCACTTATGACGATCGACGCACCATGCACACATAGCTTCAGTTTTTATTTAACTAATTTTTTAGGTTGTAAGGAATATATTTTTAATGTTCTTTTTGGTGTTGGATTTCATATAATTCTAACACAATTTGTAATTTACAAGGAATAAACTTTTTTTAATGTATTTTTTTTTGTGTTAGATTTCATTATGCCCCCCCCCTCCCCTTATAAATTTCCTGCGGGCACCCATGACTGTCCCTATTGCAAAATCAAGCCAATTATATATTATGCGACACGTGTTCAAACATCGTATGGCAAGTGTTCCGCGTCCTGTTAAATTAGTACTATACGTGTGGTATAATAATTAATTAGGCTTGAAGTTAAAAATGGATGATGCCACGAATCGTATAGCTGTTGGTCACATTTGTAATGATATACAATTTTTTTCGGTGAAGTTTGAAGTTATTAAATACACATAGACTGTGTGTATTGCACTTAAAATGTTGATGTATATATGCGGGCGTCACCGTTTTCCACCAAAATCGACCTTTCCGTTTACCGCCAGTACAATAATATATATTTCTTTTATCTGCCACCAAAAATTTCAGTTTCTATATTTTGGTAACCCCTAATTGAAAGAATTAAAATATTATATAATATACCTACGGATAGTTTATCACAGATAATTTGTTCACAATCATGTGTTTTTCTCCATTAATATAAAAGAGAGGAAATATTACATTCGAAATTCATGTGACTACTGGTAATAAAGATAAAGCGTTTCTGGTTTGAATTTTATACTTGTATAAATAATATACTTGTAAAAATATAGATTTTACGATACTTATTATATTTTAGTTTGTGTTGAAGTTCGTGAAAAAAAGAGTACGCTCCACGCAATGGAAAATATAATTGAGAGTAATCATGGTAAAAAGCAGTTGGTTTTAGATAATTTTAAATTCCGAATCGGTTCATATAATATAGGATTTATTCGTTGGTGGTGTACAACTAAAAAACTGTTCAGCAAAAGTTTATACAGATAAAAATTATACAGTTATTAACAATACGAATACGGCACATCGCAACCATGGTAAATATTCCAGTCAAGCATTGAAAAATCAGGTGATAAATACAGCATGTAAAAGAAAAGCTATTGAAAATGTATGTACCAAACCAAAAAAAATTATTCTAACTGAAATCGGAAAAAATAATAATTCATCAGATATAACCATTAACGATATAAATAGAATCAGAATAAATATTTATGAAAAGCGACGAAAAATCATTTCTCTAAATCCTACTAATATAGCTGATGCTCACAACGTACTCAATTCGATTAATGTGAAAACCAAACAAAATTAAAATTTTTTGTTGGTCCATCATGAAAAATAAAATATAATAATATTTTCATGTGAAACAAATCTTAAATTTTTATCAACAGTTGATAATATTTATATGGACGGAACTTTCGATTATATTGCTCGGTTTTTTTTTACAATTTTTTTGATTAATAGATATTTTAATGGTTACTATGTTCCGTCAGTTTTTTTGCTTATTACCAAATAAATGTAAACAAACGTATACTTATGTTTTTCGTGCAATAAGTAAAAAGTGCAAGGACTTGGGGTTAAATTTTTCTCCCGCTAACATAACTGTGGACTTTGAAAGGGCTATAATTAATGCAGTTTCTGAAATGTGGACGCAAACCAATATATCAAGATGCCGATTTGACTTAACTCAGTATTTGTACCGTAAAATACAAGAAATTGGCTTATCAAGTGTATATAAAGACGAGTTATCTGAAATTGGTAAATAGTTACATAATATATTTGGCTTATTATTTCTAAATCCGGAAGATGTAAGTGATTGTTTCATCGACGATTTTTTTGAGTGTGTCTGATTGATGAAAGGCTACAAAATTTTGCTGACTATTTTGTAGAAACGAATATTTCTGAAGTTTATATTTATCCTCCAAAACTATGGGCACTTACATCTTCAGAACTTACACGCACAACAAACGCCTGTGAGTTATTTCATTCACATTTTAAGAATAGTTTTTATCAACATTCGCCATCTATTTTGCAATGGTTAAACTTTTTAATCGAAGAAGTCCAAACTGACATTAATTGCAAATTAAGAAGCGTCAGTGAACAAAAAAACACCGCGAAACCAAATTTTAAAAAGACAAAAAAAACCAGTATTTAATTGTTCAGTATAAAAGGGGAGAAATATGCCTATATACTTTTGTCAAATCAATAGCGTAAACTATAAAAAATAATAACATTATACAATATTTTGTATAATTTTAATTTATAATAATTTTAATATTAATTTATAATAATTTTAATATTAAGTATCACTTAATGTGAATGTGTTTTTGTAAAATCATATGTTTAATTAAAAATGTATTAAGTAACTAATTATTATTGTTTTTTTAAAAATCATTACCAATTAACTAACTCCGCTTGTTAACATGGTAAGGAGCAGTGTTGGGACTTATCTAGATAAATTTATCTAGATAAGTTATCTCGATAGATTTTTGTCATCTTTTATCTTATCTAGATAAATAGTGCTAAGTTATCTAATTAGTTATCTAAGATAAAATTTTTACTTATCTAGATAATTGTCTGTATTCTTACCAAGATTATAGTAATTTTTATTCCTATACGGAGACGAACCCAACAAATCAGAGATCATCAAAATTGGTCCAGCAGTTCTTGAATTATAACTTCTGTAAATAACCTGACTTTTTTTTTGTACATATAGATTTTGTATTCATAATCATAATTCGTGTATTATTAATAAGTAATTATTATTTCTTGGTATGACATTTTATTTGAATTTTCATGTCTGGTAAATATTTTTGGTATATTTAAACTCAATTTTTTATTTTTCTACGGAAGTTCCAAATATAATAGGTATATGTTAATATAAACATATCACTCATACGCTGAATAGTCATTACTTCCCTTTTGGAACCCGTAAAGTAGTAACTACTTATAGAACGATGAAAATTATCAAATTAATATTATATGGAAAACAGTATTACTAACTTAAAATGTTTTTTATGTATTCTGTATTCATCTTGATACGTACAGAGCAAATTTCATTTTTCTTTTTTTTTTTTTTGTGTAACATTTTAGTGACTAACTATCATTAAATATTGTACATTATATATTAATACTCTTTAATGGTACACTACCTACATTACTACAATAAACATTAAACACCTAGGTACCTATTGATAATAATGATTATAATTGAGTTTTCATAGATATTATAAGAATTTGAAATATTGACCAAAAATTAACAGTTTTTGAAAATATCTTTTTTTTTATCTAGATAAAAATGAAATTATCTTTTATCTTTATCTAGATGAATTTGGATATATTATTTTTCATCTTTATCTAGATAAATTTTGCATTATCTATTCCCAACACTGGTAAGGGATTACCAAAATATAAAAACTAAAATTTGTGGTGGCGAAAAAAGGAAATATATATTATTGTACTGGTGGTAAACGAACTAGGCGGTAAACGGAAAGGTCGGTGTTGGCGGAAAAGTAGATCACCCCTATATGCCGCTAAAAGCATATACGTACAGGCGAGTATACAATATAAATTATTAAAAAAGAATCGCTTACGAAGAGTTACAGAAATCAAATACAAATTGGTTCATACGACAAGTTCAACATTTCATCCAACCTATAGTATATGCACATTATCATACGGAGCTCACTACGACTAATTTTTTTTTTCTAAAACTAAAGCACTTTTTATAATAATATTTCTATAAATATATTAAAGTGAACCAAGTGTCTTTTTTCTTCTCTTAACAGCTTAAAAAAAATCAAACATTGTTCGATATTTATTAGGTATTTAAAATGCGATTTCTAAGAAACAATATTTAATGAATATTATTATAATATTAGTTTCATGAAAATATTAATATCTACCTATGCTTTATTCATGTGGTTGAAAATAGAATATTTTGTCAACAGCTGTAATTATGGAATAGGAATAGTTTCTCAATCAAAACCTAGACAAATTATCCGAATAAGGTATAACTCACCGTTGCGTAATCAATCAATTCTCATTAATTGTTATCGTATAGGCAATATATATATATATATATATATATATATATATATATATATAAATATAATCTATAGCTGTTTCGAGATTTCGCTAAAAAACATATCGTCGGATTTAGTGTTTCGCAACAAAACAAATATATTATCGTAAGAATACAAATTTCTTCTCATCGGAGACCATGCTATTGCACGTTTTTCTTTCGTTTCTTAACTTAAGTAACCTCTTCAGACTTTCACTGTATACAGCAAAATATAACAGGCATATAGTGATGCATTTAGTCTCCGTCTATAAGCTGGCTCCACGAGTCATTCAGTGTGGCAAATCTTCTTACGAATCACTCGAAACTGAGATCAAATAATGATTTAATGACCATAATATTGTTTATATTTTCATAAACAAAAATCATAATAACAATTTTAGTGGATCAACTAAATATTTTTTTGCTTGGATAAAATTTTTTATTTACTTTTGTAGATCCTTTCAGTTGAACATTAATTTCTGATTATAAAAACAATATAATGAACAAGCTCGGGGTGTTAAAACGATTTTGTTACAATACAAGTTTAATGATTAACTAGTTAATTTGTGAAATGTAAGTACTTATTTATTTTCTAACCAAGTAGAACAGTATTGTTTAAGGGTTAACAAGTAATGAAAAAGGTGTACCCACAAGGATTCATTTTGTATCCCGTCGTGAAACTGTAGTACATGACAGGTCTTTTTAAAATATAAAAGCAAGGTATTTTCTAAATGATTGACTTTATCTGCAAAAATATTCACTATAATAATTATAGTGAATTATAATAATTATTTCAAGGTTTATACAACCTGCTCTTGTTTTCAAAAAATAAGGAAATAGTAAACCCTGAAAAATAAAATACTTTGAAATATATTTTTAATTAAACAAATCATTTTTATCCTAAATATGTAAAAAACTTGAATTGTTTACCGTGTGAAACCCAAAATTAATCTTTAAAATATTACATATAGGAGTATTTTTATTATTTTATTGATCTTATATATGATTTACAAATTATATTATAATATAAAAATATTTTATTCATTGAATAAACAATTACATTTTTTTATATTCGAATTAATCTACGTCGTAAAAATAATTTTGATAATAAATATGTAATAATCATTTAATATGACGAATTTAGATAAGTATCAATATAATTTAATATAATATAATGAAATATAATAGATATAATAAAAATGAATATTTAAAAATAATTCTGTGAATTTATAATTAGACTTATCATAAAAGAAGTTAATAAGTTAACCACCAGCTATAAAATATGACATGCATACAAAAAATGTATTTTTTGAGAAATTACCTTTTTAAACGTCAATATAAAATTGCTTAAAGCTATGTGTACATCAAGGCTGTTGTGGTTTATAAACATACCCCGAACTTAAGATTTTTTATTGGTAGTCGAGTATTTATATTTTGTATTTAAGTTGAACGTTAACATATTGTAACTAATTCAATGAAACAATTTCTCACTGTTCACATTATGTTATAAGAAATGCATTTAAAAAAAATTCAATTCTGATTAATAAGTTTAAACTTCAAAGAAGTTCTTGGATTTTATTAATAATAAAATATAATAAAATAATAATTTATATTTAAGTTGATAATATTCATTATAACGGTATTCATAAAATCATTACTTTAATTAATAGCATTCGTTATATTTATCTTAATAATAAATATGTTATTCAGAAACATACTAAGGTCTTTAAATATGAATTGCATTAAATTAATATCTATAATTTTTAACTATTAGAATACTAGACTTAGTGTAATTATTTAAACTATATATGTTGTTTTAGGCATTATTTTATGTCATTAAAATAAGAAAATGTACAATTTAACACAATCCTTAACTGCCATACCTTAATTGAATATTTATAAAATATATTTTATGAAGTAATTAGTCAAATATATTCTTAAATACAAACGTTCTTTATTGTTTGATAATCTTTTACTTATTGTAAATGTAGCGAATTATAATGATGTCAATATTTACATCGTAATTCCATGAACAAGATTTTTATTTTTATTTCTTGGACTTTAAAAAAAAATATCTTCACAAATATTTCCTCTTCAAGTGTTAATATATTTAAATTATTTCAAATATTTAACGTAATAAAAAAAGTTAAAATAAATAAGTACTTATGAAATGCATTCAACTTTATAGGAAAATATTAACAATAAAAAAATCGTTTCCTTAATTCTCACATATAATAGGTAAATATTATTGATTTATTTTCATCAAATAATTAATATGTTATAAAATTATTACATGCCTATAGAATGAAAAAAATAAATCGCAAAAAGTAGGTTAAGTTGTGTGGGGTAAGGTGTAATCCAAGCTTATTTTTTCTACTGGATGCATTTTGTTAATACTTTGAATTACAGATTTTATAATTCTTAGAGCATAAAACAGTATTTTTTTCTTAATTTTATAAGCAAACCGAGGAATATACTGAATTAACTGTTCTAAGTTTTATTTCAATTCAATGAAATAAGCCATTTTATTTCATGTAGAAAAATTCGTAGAATTGGGCTTACATTTTTCCTATGAACGAATAAGCTTAAAATGGCATAACTGAATATTCTTAAGGATATTAAGATTAATTTGCTTTTAAAACTTTTTGTTTGAACTTTGTTTAAAAATTAGTAGCTAAATTTTCATTCAAAACTTGTAATTTTAATTTCATGCATATAACACTCTAAGTTCTTATAATTAACTGACACATCTAAGTTCAAATTTTAAAAAAACAAGATAGACAATGTATACGTGTTGAGTAGCACCAATCCAATTTTTACTTAGAATAATTTTTGAACAAGTTAATTCATCGCTGCTTTCAATAAAATTATACAATTATCACAAGTATTACATATTCGTCATATAACCCAGTGACCTACACAAACTTTGATAAGTATTCAACTCTAATTACTACCTTCTACGTTTCGTCTGATGGTCAAAACTGCACCGGATGAACATTGGGTGGTTTTTCCAACTTAGTTCCAATAGCCTTGTCATGAATTAAGACATATTATGTGAAATTTTTATCTTAATAATGCTGATGTTTGAATGGTTAATGCTTCACAGCTATAAAAGATAAGTTCGTATCGCTGATTCGATAACCAAAAATACAAATTACATAACTGATATATGTAGTGAGGTTTTATCTTATTTATCGTTTTACAATGTACTTACATACTCATATCAACGTAACGTGACGCATGTCATTTTTTTGGCTTTTGCAAGGGTTTTACTTGCACGGGACCTAAAACATCATTCCGTTTCCGCATTAGGAAGATTTCGTTCAACGTCCATATAAAACTATAAAAATATACCGGGACCATAGAAAAATTACATATTGAATAGTTTTCCGTTTTATTCAGAGTCTGCATGTACCATTTTTACTATATCATAATACATATTTTCCTTATGTTTTTTTCTCTCGTTATTTTTAATTTTAAGTAAATACTGTATACTAATAATATTACCAAGGCTTATAGTGTGAAAATAATAATTCTTAATAAGTGAATTATTTATGTATACACCTTATGTTTCAAATGCTTTTTAATATCTACAAAAACTTGTGAAGTAATTACTATTGTTTCAAGTAAATTAGTTTCTTAATTACATGGTATGTTGTTATACTTGCTTTAGTATAAATATATGCTTTATTTTACATTATGTGTCTATGTTTATAATATTAATTTTAATTAAACTTGGAATAATTTATCAGTATAAATGAAAATAAATATTTTCCCGATCGCCTGAAGTACAATTAATAATAACTCATTGAATTAAATATGGCACGATAAGCATATTTTGGCGCACAAAATACTTTTCATATCTTAAATGAATGTTATATTAATTTTATATTGCAATTATTCTTATACGCGCGAAGAGTATCTTTTTAGACGTATGAACTAACAGTTTAATATTTAAAGACGACCAACTATACAGCACAAATCGAATGATTATCGGTTTAAAACGCAAATAACAAACAAAATTATTCAATATTCTTCTAACGTTTATATAATAACTATACTTTAATGGTGCGTTTGTCAGTAGGACCAGGAAGGAGGATGTGAATATTAAATGAATAAGTTTCCAAAAAAATCAGACAATTTACATTTCAATATACTTACGTTAGTAGACTGATTCCCGGTCTACTAATAGCACAAGTACACCACCGTGTCAAAAGGTCAAAATGGCTGAGTCCGTCGACGTCTTGCTGGTTCACCGCAAATAACTTCTAATGCTAGCAGTAGGTTCCCTTATTTATTTACTCTATGGTAACCAGGGTTCATCCCGGCAGTTTCGAGCCCGTGTCATTTGATTGCATTTTACGAATACAATGCAATACACAGAATACAATATAAGTATTTTAAGAGTCGTTGCAAGAGGCAAAAAATTACGATGGGATGAATATACTAATAATTGAACTAATCAATATTGAATGATTAAATATAATTATAATTTTATGAAGTATATCAGTACTCAGTTATCCCTTTTTGTTACAACACAGAGAAATCATTATGGTATTGGAATTTGTACTGCAAATGGGTTTTTTTCAAGGTAGCAATATCATGTTTAATAATAATATGGAACAAGTTTTCTCATTAATAAAGTCGTATTAGAAATATGTATGTATGTATTCATGAGAAATAAAAAAGAAAAATATAGTATGATACGTATTTCATAAAAGCAGCCATTCGGTAACGATTAAAAATAATTCAGATGAAAATAATAATAAATATATTCATATAGCTGTGTTAATTGTTTAAAAATATATTGGATGAAAATTTTTATTGGTATTGAATTTAGTGTTCGAGTTTAAAAATATTTGTCATTTATAATGAGTTTCATTATTATCTCATTATCAACTAGCAAATTTGAAGTATAATTTTACCATATTTCGGGATGAGATTTATCACAATAGCATTTTGTAAATTGATTAATTCACAGAAGATTTAAAAATTCATACCTAGTAATTAAATTGCATTAATAGTTTATAAGTGTGAAATATATAAAATTATTCTACCTTTTAGTTTTACTTTTTTATGTACTTCAAGCTTTGGTGATAAAAGGGTTAAATATAGTTCAAATGATAATAAATCATATATTTTCTAGTCCTATAAACACTATCAAGTATTATAAAATATAAATAACTTATATTATCAGATTGAAGTCTGACGATAAAGTTCCCCATAAACACACGCATTTGCGTTCGATCCGTTATTTATATTTTAATAATATAAATATTATTATCGATTGTTTTGTTTTCAACTTCATAAAATGGTTCGTTGCGTAAAAATTCTACCTCCTACGGCTACATCATCCAAACAAATATAATCCAACAGTTCAATTTCTCCTATTCGCGAGGGAAAAAATACTTAAACATTTACCTCGCTTAACCGTTTGGCTGTCCCCTCAATCGATACTGGTGATAATTCCGTATTTGATGCAACTACATCCATCCATTATGATACCGTCTTACATTTACCTCACATCACGGACCAGGTTGAGACTACTGCACCACATATTTACTTAAGAAATATCGTAAACTTATTTGCATTCTAGGATGTATAAAGACTATCGCCTCCAACAGGTTTACATGTTAGTCTACTCCTTCATTAAATGAAACAAATTTTGTTATAGTTGGACCCAGTGGTCGTAGTAACTTCAATAGCCAACAATTTGATGGTAATTAACTCCAGTTTATACACTTTTAGTTTTCGCTCTCTCTCTGAATATCATTTTAGGAACGTTATCAGAAATCTCCCATCATTCCACTCTTGAAGCTGACATTTCTGCCACATTGGAGGAAAAAGAACACATTGTGAAGCAAATCTATAATATGCAAAAAAAAATATATAACCTTTCTTTTCTAATATTTCTTATTGACCTTGATTGTTAAAATAAAAACAACCAACATTGTAGCTTTACATCATTACTTGATACGAAGTTAGTAATAATAAAACCAAATAAAACCACATATGAAACGCCGTAATGTTTTAATTGTCAAGACCATGGTCACACGCAAAATGACTGCCATTATCTACCTTGCTATATAAAATATGACTCATGGGTTCAATAGCTTTTAATTCTGCGTTCTTATTCAAATAAATAATAATTTTAGTAAAAGATACTGTTATTTTTTTTTATTTTTTTTTTTTATGAAAAATTGACAAGTTGACATAGAATTATAAATCTATTTAACGTTCCTTAGATATTTACTACTATTCAAAAAATATTGAATGAGAATTTTATTTCTTATAACTTTTTTGTAGACATGATAGCATTGATGTGTTACGCATTTTAAGTTAGACGGCGCATCATATAGGCAATTCAAGGGCTTTGGTGTTTTTTTATTTTTCATTTTGCATACTTTTCGCTAGAGAATTTTATTTAATATATAATTATAAATAATTATATATAATAATGTATAATTTATATAATAATATTATGTACATACTATTAACAAGTATATTTTTATTTATTAGTAACTGTACAGAAAGATTTTTATAAGTTATTCCAAATTGTACACAATTATAACTCAAGCTAAATAGTTGAATAATAAAATAAATAAACAATAAATAATTTTTAACTGAACAAATGTCAACCAAAATATACAGTTACAAGATTATTTTTTATGATCGCTTCGAAGCGTATGTGTTGGTGAAGTTGAAACTATTTTATTAATTAAACAATAATATAAATGTTCGACTATTTCAAGTTGTATCCAAATTTATTTACATTTTATAAATTTAAATATTGACTAAAATAAAATAAATTTAAGTTATTTATTTTTATTGACTGGAAATAAAATATCAACTTAAGATATATATTTTTATTTTTTTAACAGTATAGACGATTTCAATCAGAAAGATTACTTTGATCATCAAAATCGTAAAAGACTAGGATTTTTGAAAACGCTGTCTAATAGGTTATTTTACTAATTTCCAACAGGTTTTCTTAATAATTGCGAAAAACTGATGAAAAGTTATAAAAAGACATCAACATTTACAGCATACTGGTTTTCAACTAAATTAAATGGTTTTTGTAATTTAAAAAAAAATTAAATGTAAAAATTAGATATCTATATTAAACACTTATATTAAAGTTCATTATAGACAGTATAGTTTTCAAAATATTTTGTTTATTTATAGATAATTGAAAACTTAAATAAATGTTTCTATTTAAATGTTTTTTTAGCTTTTGTCGAAATACCAATAAAATAATTATGGTTTGGCTAAGGGACTTGAAAATTTAAATCAAAATTGCACACGTATACTTATAAATTATAAATAAAAAAAACTGACCTTTAATTAATGTATTTTATATTTATAATCAGTAATTAATTAAATCTTTTGAAAAAAAAAATTGTAATGATTAATTTTCAAAAGTACAAATTGATTGGGAGTTTTCTTTTATTAAAGCCTACATCGATAATTTTGAATTTATATAAAATATGCTAAAAAATCAAAATAATAAAAATAGAGTTATTTTCTACACGAGATTGTATTGATAAACCTAATAAACCTCTTAATGACGTAGAATTTAAACGAAAAATTCTTCAGTTAAAATTCCGCCTATAGATTACATTTAATATTATATTATAATACACCATATGTGTAGTATGTATAATATATTTATTTTTTTAAATAGGAAATACACCTGGAAAAATTAGGGACAATACTTCAAGTGATGTATAATATAATGTATTGCATTAATATTTCCAAGGCGAACAGTCATAATAATTGCGTTTCATTAAAAAAAAGTGCACTAATATAAGTGTGAAGGATTAAAATTTAATATTATATTGCTGTCGGATGTCTTAAAATTTCCATAGATATTTTATGACATAAGACTGAAATACTAATACAACAATTATTAAATTGTTGATATTTTTATATTTTTTTACTACAAGTATAATAAGAAAAGCAATGAGAAATTTTGAGAAATAAAGAAAAATACCTCCAGGATACGAGAATATTTTAAATTTTTCAACAACAGTATACAAACATATTTTAAAACACTTATTTAAAAAAAAAAATATGTAAGAATTATCTTTTATAGTGATATATATTTAAACATTAGTCCACTAGATTATTTACTCGAGTATTTGTTGAACGAAAAAATAGATGTTAATACATTCATTCAAAATAAACATGGATTTCAATAGGTATCGAAAAAATAAGAAAATATGGTTGTGAGACCATTACAATTTTAAGCTTCTTATAGATTTCTTGACTATAAGTACTTTGAAGTACTATTTAAATATTTAATCTTCTTCCGTGTTAGTATAAATAGCACTGGTTTTGTAATGTTCAACTGGCGTGCGTAGGATAGGGTTGAGGGACTAACTAGAAAATAGTAGAGAACTTTCGACGGATTTCAATTGACACGAGAGAGAAAGAATATTTAAATTAATTAAAAAAAAAAAATCAAACTGCGTGTTGGCTTATATCGATACGGAGTTCTACAGAATGTGTGATTGAATTACGTCGTAAGTATAGCGAATGAGTGAACGGAGTGGTTATTTTCAAGAGAAAAAAATTCGACGAAGAGGTTCAGAGACAATTATGATTAGTTATCGAATGATCGTCCGTATTAGACGCGGGTCATTAGATGCATAATTAATAAACTATATGTATATACATATCACCATTATATTGTATGATGATAAAAAACTTTATAGAACCGTACTTTATACCAAACAACACGAACACAATATATATATATAATACGTGCGTAGTTATTTTGAAATTTCAATTGAGGTCACAGTTAGTAAAAATTGTAATGTTCAAAGAACCAATGAAATGCTTACAATTATTATTCACAAAAACTAATTAAATACAATTTGTGCGGTAAATTAAAAAAAAATAATTCTTAGACGAAGTTATAATTACAATTTTGTATCAAATTACTCAAAAAAACGTATTTACTTGTGAATTTTTATTGTCATATACTTCGAGAATGGACTTAACATAAAAACGGACCATTTAGAGATCATACGCAATGCTGTTTAAACAAAAACGAAATATTCGACTTTTGTTGTAATTTATTTATTTATTTTTATTTCATAAACGGTTGATGACCCTTTTGTTAGGACAGTAAGTATGAATGGACTATTTAAGTAATTTAAAATGAAAACAAAAAAAGACTGAAGATTTAAGATTAAAAATAATGAAAATAATAGATACATTTTATATGATAAGACAAGGTTTAGATAATAATAATTATAAGAATGAGATAATAATAAATCAATAATAACATAAAATTAGTAGTACTTAATTTGCTATTGATTTTAAAGTTAAATATACATCTTGATATTATAATAGTATGTGACATAAAAAAATCAACATGATCCATCGTATGATTTGTTTATGTTAATGCTCTAGGGATGAAAGAAGAGGACTATAATCATTTATACTTGTATAAAATGGAATATAAAACAAGTTTGATTTTCTCAAACAGTGATTAGTTATATTAAACTTGACCATAGACTGTAATTCCGGAGAAAAAATGTGGCTGTTAAATCATTAATAGACATAATCTGCAATCTTTTTACTTACCTCGCAAGATATAAGCCCCAATTCACTAATTTGCATATTGTAGGATTTCTTTATAATTAAGTTGCGAATAGTAATAATAATAGTATTTGGTATGAACTTAAACTAAAATAAGTTCTCGTGTTCAAAAAACGTGTAACATTATTTGGTTATTGTTCTTTTTTTTTTTTTTTTTTTTTTTTTTGTACGAGAAAAACTATTATGAGAGTTGAAAAATTACCTTATAAAATCACGTTCGGTTCCCGATTTTCAAACTAGGGAAAATATTGACGAAAAATGTATTTAAAAAAGTTTCACGTTACAAAACAAGAACGTCGTTGAGACCTTGAAAAAAAAATAATTGATCGATCTGCACATCCAATGACATTGATATCATTACATTATTCTTGAATAAGTTACCTATAGTGTTAGAGGGAGAGTGTGTAATCTGAGATATTTTGTTAATCGATTAAAATTGACATTGGATATTTATCAAATAAAAACAGTACAATGTTCACGCTGCCATACTTGTGTTGCAATTATTCATATTAATTGCTGATTGTAACACGTCGAAAAAATTCCCATTGAAGGAACATTCATTCTAGTTTCTGGTTTCATTCTATTTGTTACCTAAACGTTGTTGGTTAAAAATATAAACAATTATTTATTTCTTTATTACTCTGCTATTCCCTATAGATATTTTATCAAATATTTCATAAGATTCTGAAATAGATTTCTCATTTGACTTCATTATCAAAGGAATGGATTTGACTTTTCAACTGGCTTTTCAAAAATTATTTTCTTTGTCCTCTAACACAATATGTAGAAGGTATTACTATTAAAAACGATTAGCTTTTTCTTCTAATTTTTTTTGATGTATATCATACTTATTAAAAAAACTATTGACAATATAATTCATAGATATTATATGGTATTTGTTTGAACTGTAAATGATGGAGAAGTTTAAAACAAAATGGCATTTTGTTGTGCTTCAAAAGTAATTTTTTGGTTGTATAAAATAAACAAATATAAAGTCATTCAAAAATTATATATTGTTTTATTACGACCATTGCACAGTGGGGCAATTGACATCGAAAGCTGACAAAAATAGCATTTATCAAATTTTTCTTATCTTATCGAATTATTATATAAATCAATAAAGAAGTTCATACTACATTTTTTACTGATTTTGTGCACGTGTTGTGGCTTAAATTGATTTAGTTACAGCAGTCGTAATATAAGTCCACCGTGTGTTACAGTGTAAAATCTAATAGAATAATATTATTTTAAATTTTAGTTTTTTTTAGTAACTAATATTATTTACTTATTGAATTCAATTTATTATGGAACCACTAGCTACAGGTTAGTTACGTAACGTTTAATAAATACGTTTTACCGAGTTATACATATAATATTTACATAAATAATTAATAATAATAATAATATATTTGTATCACAAAATGGTATATAGTTTAAGTTCACTTCCAAGGCTTTCCAAGCTTTAAAAATTATAAAATGTAATGTAAATATTATATGTATAATTCGATAAAACGTATTTATTAAACGTTACGTAACTAACCTGTAGCTAGTGGTTCCATGATAAATAGAATTCAATAGGCAAATAATATTAGTTACTGAAAAAAACTAAAATTTAAAATAATATTATTCTATTAGATTTTACACTGTAACACACGGTGGACTTATATTACGACTACTGTAACTAAATCAATTTAAGCTACAACACGTGCACAAAACCAGTAAACAATGCAGTATGAACTCCTTTATTGATATAAATAATAATTTGATAAAATTTGATAAATGCTATTTTTGCCAGCTTTCGATGTCAATTGCCTCACTGTGCATTGTGTCTGAGATTAAAGAAAAAAACATATGCTAATGATAAAATGTCAATATTTGTATTTTAAAATTTCATTAAAGAAACATAATATTTAAGTATATTGAAACGGTGTTATAACCGCGATGTGGCGCTTGGTATTATACCGTATTTAAATCCATTGTTCTTACGGTCTGACCGTAAAATATTATCGATTGACTATAATATAATGTATAGCTGCTTTATTCAATAATTTTTATTGCGTTTTTGGCATCTCATCCTTGTTGGCTACACGTAATAAAAAAGGAAAATTACACATTATTTTACATACAACTTAACATGATAATAGCACATTCCAAAAATTGGTTAAACATTATGATAATACAATTTCACTCTTACTGTGGATATTAATAGACATGCGTTATTATACTTATATATGTTTGATGAAAACATTTCATTCTTCCTCGCTTACAGGGAACAATATTAATTTTAACTTAGGCATATATTATTGTTATTATTAACTCAAGATAATATAATAACATTCCATTTCTAAAAAAAAAAAAATTAGTTCAATTATTTAAATCGTGTTAATATTACTTGCATCGTGTTAATGTTATTTTTTCTTTCGTAAACTTTTTTCTTTGTTTACTATAATTAAAAAAAACCACGAAACTCGTATCAAGTTTTATGATAGAAGTTTTATATAATAATTTTGTATCTTTCCTGTTTTCCTTTATTATTTTATATTTTTATCATTGAACTATTTTGGACAGTACCGTTCAATTACTAATTAACTAATTTTTAGTCTGTACACGAAAAAGTTTTTCTACTCGAAGTATAAATAATTAAACAAATTCGATAGTTATAACTGTTTTATTATTTTCAATAATAATCATAATAAACATAATCATATAAGAATCATAATAATAATAATCATAATAAAAATAATAATAATAATAATGATAACTTTTAATCCTAAGTAAACAATAATAAACTCTATAGCGAGAATAATAAATGTATATTAATCATAGCTGTAAATATAATTTAATTTATAAATCTAATATTAAGATAAATACATTTTTGCCGATATAACAATTATTTTCAATTAAATTACCTAGATTAAAATGCATTTTTTTGTTGAAAATTCAAACACATTTCACTTATGTTTAAATAAAATTTGTAAAAACATATTATTATCCTATTAATATTTTTTTTTCAAATAGGAATAAATGGAAGACAATATAATAATATACTAAAAATATGAATTTACACAATTTTTAACAGCATCAATGTGATTGAGTCGTTTTAAAAACATAATAACGTGAACTTAAAAACTAGTAGGTGTGTACATCATGATTTTGGTAATTTAGAATTTTGTAATGAACTAAATCTAAACGTTATAATTCTTAATCTTGAATCCTATAATGAAATATAGTAATAAATATATTCATTTTAAGTATTGAAAAATGTTTAGGTATCAAATATGTGTTTATATGTACACAGAATTTCACTAAATTATTTATGCTATCTGCTTTTAAAGCAGATATTATTATTTTTACTATATCAATCAGTAGTATTTGTAAAGATTTAATAAATTTAAAAAAAATTCTAATTTAGAATATAATTCGTACAAAATACTAGCGATAAAATATAGAAATGTATATTATTTTCAATGTTATTTTGTTTTTCCTTAACATCATAAGCCTTAATAAGTTATACATGTATATTGGACTTAACTTTAATTGAGTAAAATTGAAAAATAAAATTTCAACTACTTAGTATTTTATTTGCTTAGAATATTTTATAGCTATTTTGTTAAAATATTTTTTTTTCATATGCTCAGGACAATATGAAAGTACTTCATCTTGCACAAAACAAAAAAAAAAAAATTATGAGGCTCAAGCGTTAATGTCCTCTTTGTGTATTTGGACCCACATTAAAGCGAACGGAAAAATATAAAGTTCGAATAGTTTATTTTTATTCTTATGATACAAACATTATACAATATAATATATTTTCTTGTCAAATTTGAAGCAAATTTTAAACATAATAAATGAACATTATATCATGAGTTTTTAAATAAATGTGATGGAATCAAGCTCGTGCTCGACATAATATCATCACATACAATAGTCGAAGTTATACTATTAAACATAAATATTAAAACCACAGTGAAAATTATTATCATACCAATCCAAACACTTTTTTATGGTTTAACATAATTATACTCTTCGTGTAAAACGTTTTAGGCATTTGTTTAATTTGTATTCACTGTTTAATCAGTATTGTATCTGATTACATGAGAATAGAAACTTTTAAGTAATATTAATAATATTTATTACATGTTCATTTTTTTTATTTCAACTAGTATAAATCTATGACATAGGATCCAATGGTTATGAATTAATGATTTTTTTGGAATATTTTAGGACAAAATCAATTAAGTTTGATCTTAATAAATAAATATTATCAATTTTTTTTAAAGTTATATTATAATAGTTTCATAGCTTCTTGTACTGATTTTCGTTTTTTTACTTAATTTTCGTCTATGAATATAGTTTTTAGAAAAAGTGTTTTGTGTGTAAAGCAAAAAAACAAAAATTGTGTAGTGATCAATGATTATAATAAAAGAACAAATATTATATTATATTTAAAATTTAAAAATTAATTGAAAGATAGGAATGTGTTCTATAACATGTTATACGAGTACAAGAATTGGGTATATAAATTAATTATTTCATATATATATATATATAAACATAAGTACATTTTTGAGAATGAAAATTCAATACTATATCGTTAAAAGAGTTATAGAATTTCTCTGAAAAAAAAAAAATAACACAGTATTGGTGCCGCAATAATCATTGTTTTATGGTCGTATTTTATCAATATATATATATATAATAGTTTAACTATGGGTCTTTTTAAATACACCAAATTCATCGTTTTAAAACACGGTTATTATACTGGTAACTAAATAAAGAAAAAAAATAATAGTTTTAAGTAGGTACATTCGTATTGTTAATTTGTGTAATTAAATTCAGTCGATTCTCTATTTGACTCCCATATTTTTTTTTTTTTTTGGTACATTTTTATTCAATTATAATAATATAAACAATATTTAAAATAATTACAGTTAGAACCATCACAGCCGCAATAGTAAAATATTAAAATTATCCACCCACGGTAAGCTTTGTTTTATTCATAAACATGTTTGATTATTTTTGGAATTTGTTCAAGCAAATAAAGGTTTCACCGAAAAATCAAAATTCAACGGATGTGAATACTATATCTCAAATGATCGGAATCGCCGTTATTTGCGGTGTTTCTAAGGATCTATAGTATGAGATAATGGTAAACAAATTTGGCTACCTTATATTTTCAACATCGGTAAAATGAATATACTTTAAGAAAAATATACATTCATTTGTTGTCGAAGGAATATTTACAAACATTGAATAATGTACTCCTAGAACACAAAAGTCAAAGCGAGATCCATAACTGTAAATGTTTTACATTCGAGTTACTATTATTATTGCTTTTTCTCTATACAAATAATCCAACACCAGAGAAATGTAACAACGCGTGTTTTCCACGAATGAGTACGAATCATTTTTTTTTTTTGGTTTTATATATATACATTTTTTCATTTATTTTTTCACTCAGGTATACTGTAATATAACTTAAATAAATAAACAACTGTGTTAAGACTAGTTGGATAACATTTATATTTTTCAATTGTCAGATAAATTTATTTATCTACATATATGCTGCATTATTAATGTGTAATCTTGCAATAAAAAAATTGCTTATTATTTTCAATGATTTATCATAAAAGTTATTTTTAATTAATCTTCATCAGTCAAGATGAACTCATGGTAATTTTATAAGATCATATTTGCAATGAGCATTTTTTAAAACTAATTTGAAACCATTAATCTGTAATATTATTTTAATATACTTTTATTGATTAAGATTCGTGTTTTAATCTATTATGAAGAATGATTTTAAATGCAATTTGATAAATTACTGTGTATAATTAAATTTACTATTTTTTTTTATTGATAGAATTTTTATGAACTTTTGTTTTTTTTATTGGTTAATTATTTAACAAAAAAACTTAATAATAAACTTGTTATTACAAGTATATAGGTTATATTCAAAATATACTTGTGATTGTCTTTTTATATAAAAAATATACAAATAAAAAAATAAATAATGCTTAAATTTAAAATTAATAGATTTAGATGTAGATAAGATTAATTTGAAAAATGCAATATTCAGTACCTTGAAGAAGTGATAAAAAATAATATTAAAAAATTGATTTGGTTAAATAATTCATCAGTTTGATTTCCAAGAGAGTATAATATGAATATCTTAGTAATATAAGTCATCATTCTAGTAATAATCAATAGTAAAAGGAGACTTCAGATTCATTTGCATAAGACGAAAATATATTTTGTATTTAATTATCGAATAAGCTAGTATGTTAATCACCTTGAAATATTGTAAGTTGAATTTGTAATTAAATTATTATTAGTAACTTATATTGATTGAATTCACATTCGTTTTTGAAAATGTATCCTGATAAAATTATTATAATATAATGAGTCAAAATTAAAGGAAGATATTTTAAAATTAGTTAATTAAATTAAATGTATTTAGTAATTACAAATTTTATATACTGCAATTAAATAGGTTTTTATTTTGGTGTAATGTGATAAAAATCGAAATTTTTGACTATGTTACTATGATACGTATACACAAGATCATGCAATATTTGTAAGTGTACCCAAGTTTTTCACATCAAATATAGTATTACATAAGTAACATAAGTAATAATATATTGAAATACATTAATCATATAGGTTTACATTAAAAATTGGCTTCAATACCTGAATATTCTTCCCTTAGAAAATTTGTATAGGTTATTGCTATTTCAAAGTTTTATATCATTAGTAATATTTATTTTCGTTGAAATACTATGATATTAGTTGGTATAAACATATTGTTTAATATATCATGTATTAGTTATTTAATTATTTAATGAAATAATAGATTTGGAGATGGGACGATCAAACTTTAAATAATATTAACTTTATAATTTTTACTCATTTGTAATATTTAATTGATATATTTTATAATTTATACCACAAATATAACGTTAGAAGTTTTAATAATTATTATGTTCTTTTGAAAACGAATTATAAATTTAACGTTTGTTTTTTATAATTAAGAAATAATAATATGAAACATTGTTTTCTTTGATGTATGATTTATTTTAAAATAAATAATTAGTTTCAGTGAATTAAACATAAGATTTACCAAATTTCGATCGTAACTTTTAAATAATTTTGGTGAATGTATTTAAAAATTTCAATTGGATCTAACAACTATATAATAATAATTGAAAAATCACTTTCATGGTAAAATTGTTGATCCCTGAAATCAGATATAATATAATATCTATGTTACATATTATATGCAAAATTACCATCTGAATATTATTTTCGTTGAGAATCTTGTTAGTAAACTGTTTTAAATAGATTTTCACAAGCGTAATCCAGATTTTAAATTTTAAAAAGGAAAAGAATTTGCGTAATATGTTAGTAACTTTATACGATGTTGATTACCATCTACGTTTTACACGTATAACTACAAATCCGTGTGTGTGTGTGTGTGTTTGCGCGTACGTGTGTAAGGATTGGTTGATCAATTTGCCTGCGGCGGTGAGTTGTTGAAATGTCAAGTGTAGCGAATATGTTAAAAATTTAGTTTTTAATATTTTTTTTGGAACTCCGATGGTTAAATTTCAGAAAAGTTTACTAATTTGCACTTATTTTTATATTCGAAATTCGTTGGGTATATAAGTATGTCTCTAACCCAGGGGGTGAAATGATAAATTAACTGAACGCTTACGATGAGAGTTTTTCGCTCCTGCAGGTAAGCGCACGATGATAAATAATAATAATAACAACATCAATAATATTATAGTTACTATGATGATGACGTTTAAGATGATGATAATAACAATAGTTACATAAAATGCCGATGACGATTATTGCTATAAGTAAATGATGACGAATAACAAGTAGTAGCATTTTTTTATAATAGTTATAGTAATTTTATATGTCAAAGAAGACAAATCTAAAAAGAAAACATAGGAAGATCAATAGAACGAAAAAATGATTTTGATCGCGCTGCGATGTCGGGAAGATGCGATTCGGCGACGGATGTTGATGCGAATAAGGACAATGATGATAATGATGATGATGGTCACTACTTGAACAGCACACGCCGGAAGCTGCGCCGGAAGTCCTTGTTGAATATCGTGTAGATGACCGGGTTGATGGCCGAGTTCATATAGCCCAACCAGAAGGCTATGGTGAACGCCTGCGGTGGTATGTAGCACACGGAGCACAGTGGCGTGAGTATGTACATGAAGAAGAACGGCAGCCAGCATGCAATGAACGAGCCCATGATCAGGCCCAGGATGAGCGTGGCCCGTTTTTCCTTTTTGCGCGCGATTCGCCGCTTCTCCCGTTCGGGGTCCCGCGGCTTGGGACGCGGCTGGCACGCCGCGGCCGCAATGCCAGCCCCGCTCACGCCCGACGGTGATGTGACCGCTGGGTGTGCGTCACCAAAGTCACCACCGCCGCGGCTCATCATGGACACCTTGCCCGTATCCAGTATGTCGCGCTTGGCTTTGGCCGACGCGGCCGCCTTGGCCGACTTCCGGTTGCCGAATATCGGTTTGCACAACCGCGCCTTGACCGGCTTCACCACGCCGCACTTCTGCACGTTGCCCGAGTCCGATGACGAGGGCTCTAGCTCGCTGACCATGTCCGCGTCTACGGCCACGCTAGATGCCCGACACCGGCCGCCCGGTCCCAGGTCCCCGTTGACCGTCAGCCGGCGGCTGCCCTGCGTGGTGAACACTTTGAGCGTGTCCTTGTCACCGTCCTTACTCACATCGCTGGTGCTCGCGTCGCTCGCGTAGTCGCACGCGATCACCGGCAACGTGGTGCTCACCGGCGTGGCCGGTGGCGAACGGGACCCGCCGCATGGTGCATGGCCACCGGCGGTCGTCAACGGCGGTGGCCGTGTGATGAAGCTGGTCGTCTGCGACACGGCGGACGACGGGCTGCGCAGGCCTTTGGATGCCTTGACCGCCACACCTTTCTGGTTCTTGGGTTTGGACGGTGGTTTCCGGATGCCCCGCCGCGCCCGCGCCTTGGCCGCGAAGTATATCCGGATGTACACGAACACCATGATGCACGACGGTATGTAGAACGATCCGAGCGCCGAGTATATCCGGTAGCCCAAGTCCTTGCTCAGCTGAAACATACAAACAACAAACGGTCGTTTCGATTATTCCGCGTACAACAGGATGGCGAGCGCAGTGTTCATCGCGCTGCGAACCAGCGATCCACGTTTCCACCCCTTAACCCCATCATCGATCGTGTTTTTGCCCCCCCCCCTCCCCAGGTTGTATCGTTATTTGTCGACGATCACACCCTTCCCCACTCACACACGGATATCTTTCCGCCCCCTCGGATGTACAACGCAAGAAAATATTCTTCAATTCGGTCACAACTTTCAAAATAGAAACGTTTCATCGCTGGACCGATCCATGGATGTGCACTAGTGATGTGAAAAATCCGGATTTTCAAAACTCGAAATCCAAAAATCTGAAATCCAGATTTTTCGGGTTTTCGGATAATACGGATTTTTTCCCCATCTACCCAGGAATAAACTACGATACGCCACCGCGTAGCGATGCGCGAGCGTAACGGGCTGGTCTGGTAACGACGCATCGTAAACACCCATTTCATACCGGATAAGTCGTACACGCTTGCAAGACGGAAAATCTATTCGCTCTCCACACCGATCTCGTCTTGTCGTAGACGGTTTTCGGTCCGTGTGATCGTGTCTGCGGGTGAAGACCGATGGGTGGGAAGACTTATTACGATACGGTGTTAGAACGAAACGCAGAAGAAATGTCATTAGGGTTCTAATCACATCAAACGTTTTGGATCCAGAGTGCAGCGAGGAATGTATTGATTTTACGGTGACGTTTTCTTTTCTTTTTCTTTTCACGATCAATCTCATTGTCCTCTCAATGTTTGATAATATATAATATACTTACGGAAAATAATTACGTTTAATCGACCCCACGGCGCACCTAATGCCGGAAATTGATATTTTTACGTGGATATTTGAAGAATTGGGACACAATTGTAAACATTTGTGCGGGTCATATTATCGCATCGAAATAGTTTCACGTAAACAGTATTTCATTACATCGGAAATTGGACCCGGAAGAGGTATTTTTAACGCTTTATTTTTCCTGATATTAATGGTAAGACTTGGAAATTGTCTTACATTTTATTTACCAAGTGTGTATTTAATTATTTCGATAAAATCATAATATTTCTGTGTTTCGTAACATTAACCCATCTATATATATTAAGCATCTATAATAAATAAGAAGTATTAACTTTATTCTTAAAACAACATAATATATTTTCCTCGAATACACAGTTAAACGTAGAACATATTATTATCACATGTCCTATATAATTGTATATAATTTGGCTTATCATATCATATCATATCATGTTGTGCAGCGAACGGATTCATGTTCAGAGAATATTTCCTTCAACACAGCACGTAAGTGTTCACGTTTTTAAAACCCTACTGAAATACGGTTAAATTTATTGCCAATGAATTTTATATACATAGAATAACATCACATGATGTTTTATTAGCGTTCGATTAATGACGGTGAAGGGAATATACGAGCAGATATTTAGGAGATTATTTTCACTGGTAAATAGAAGAAATCTTTACACTGATTTGCATAGAGTTTGCACACGAATAATTTTTTTTCGCCAAGCTATTGTTTCCGTATTATTCGTTGAACCCAATATGCAGCTGATTTATATTTTATAAAATGATAGAAATATTTTTTCATATATTTTTTAACAACTTTCGGTGTATTGTGTTCGTCTTACTCAAAAATATACTTACTTATTCCATCACTTTTTATAACTATAGATGTTTCCAAATTAGAAAGAAATTATTATAGATTTATTTTAATTTTATTGATTAAAAAAATAAAAGTTAAGTTATCAGTGTATTAAATTTATGTTTTCCTGTTTGGACTGGTGGGATGGGCTTATGAAGTTATACTTTATATATGTATTTATCCCCCAACAAAAAATATACCATGTTTCCTAGATTGAACTGAAACCATGAATTCAGATGTCTCGCAGTTTTTATTGCACCATAAATATTACAATAACACATGGCGTAGTAAATATAAAAAAACCAAAACAAATTATGCAGCTTTTGGATTTATGTCTTTATCAAAATAATCGTAATAAATATGTATCTGAAAATGTTGAGTCTATTATTTGTTGTATACCTTTTCGAAAATTATTATGTGCCATATAAAAATAGAGTTAGTCTTATACTTAAAATACAGAGTATAGGGCAATGTATTGTATACACTTAGATTCCCTCATAAAAAAGAAAAAAAGTGGCCACTGATAATAAAATAATAAATTGCGCGTCTGGTTCATTTCGCTCGTAAAAAGTAAGTATTTTGTTATTTTAGTACTACGAGCTTCTTAAGTGCGTAATCACCCACGAATATTTAGAACTCAAACCGAGATGAAAACTTCCCGAAAAGTCTTTCAGTTTTTGTATTCGTTAAGAATACGATGCAGTGTTTCTTTTCCTTTTTTTCTTTCTTAAATTGTACACTTCTCCGCTCGATCCGCTTTTGTTAGGCGAGTCTCGGTTTTGTTAAAACTCGATAAACTTATTAATTATCGTCAAATAAACGAGTGGTGTTTTTGTAAAAATAATAATCAACAAAGAAATTATTAACAAGTTTAAAGTGAAGGGAATAATAGATTTTGAGAATTGAGAAGTAATGTTACGGGGATGGGAGATTTTAAACAGACCACGTTCGGAGAAAAATGCTTCCTGTAATGTAATTGAATTTGTCTTTATTCTATAGGAACCTCGTGTATTTGAGTGAAATTGAATTTGGGTAAAATCGAATCATGCTAATACTAATAAATAGAGTACTTTGATTATATTTCAACATTGGTTTTGGTTCTGCTAGTAACAAGCGATAATTTATTATTCATATATATTACAAATATAGGTTTAAAGATATTGCATTATTGTTTAATATTTACTTGTAAATATCATTAATTTTATAATTATATACATGAAAACTGTTTGAAATCATAAACGTTTGAAAAATAAATAAAAAAAATAATATATATATAAATAATAATAAAAATTATGAATGGATTTAATTATTCTTATAACACCATTAATATACATTTATAACATTGAATATAATACATGATTAATGGAAAATAAGCCACTTTATTTAGCAGTTAGAACATTATATTATAAAGGGCTATTATTGCATTCAAGGTTTTAAAGAATAATGGTGAAGAAAGCGTATGTATTATTTTTGTGTTGAATAATTATTATTTTTTTTTTCTAAAAACCCATGAAAATAATTGATATGCCAAAAATGCTTTTTTCGAATTTATCTATTTTTCCATTAGTCATGGAAGTATTTATTATGTATTTATTTATTATTTTTCTTCATAAGAATTATAGTAGATGAAATAATTTATAAACTATAGTATAGTTACTATACCAATCAACTGAAATTTTTTTTTATTGAGTACATTAGATTTAGGGTTTAGTTCTTAAATTCAGTATTCAAAAGTCCCACTTATAATATTTTGTATAAACTATGAAAAAATAAAAAGAGTTTATACTTAAAATAAAAACCCTCAACAACTATTTAATTTTGAAATTTTTAATTTTCTGCATTATATGTAAGATTTTAACAATATTCATGAGAACAATACAAAGAAAATAATTTATATAAAATATAAAAATATTTTAGTTAACTTTCATATATATTAATGAAAAAAATACTTTGAGTAATATTAATTAATTTTGAAACAATTTTTGTACTTAAAAAATATTCATCACTAAAAAAGACTTGATGATTTAACTAATTACTAGCCTATGATGGAAAATATTTATAAATGTTGAAAATGATCAGTATCAGTTAATATTTTAAAATGTATAATGTTTAATGTATAGTTAAATACATTGATGGAAATTAAATCCTTGAGTACTCAAAGTTGGAATGAAGCTGATAAATTGTACAATTATATACTTATACTTTTTTTTGAAACAATACTCTTATTACATTTTGAAATTTAAGTAGCAGTTTATTTAAATCAACTAATATTTAAATCAATAATTTAATTAATAATATTAATCAATAATAATTTAAATCAATCAATTTGCTGATATTTTTACTTATATGAAGACATTTTATAATTATTTTTTTTAAACATCTCCAAAATAAGAATCATAAGTTTAGTTAAAAACTGTTTTTGGTTGATTATTTAGGGTGTAACTTGTGGTTAAGTATGTGCATAGTTTAAACTATGTGGTTTTTCCCAACTAGTTCAAAATATAGACATGCATATATGTTTACATAAAAGTTATATCGACGTTTATGGTTTACCGTTTCAAGTATTTAAATATGGATTAGGTTAAGCGTTTTAGTCTAGTATTATGGTTTTTGTGCATATAAAACAATTTGCTTGGTGGAATTTACTTATCTTCATAGGCGTGAATAGGTTGAGTCTTGGTAAGACTAAGCCCCCAATGTGAATACAGTCCCCTGGATTTATTATCGTTTTATATCATAATATGTTATTGTATTATATGATTGTGATTTTTATTTATTTAATTAAACTTTAATCTTGCAATATTACAGTTGTTAGTGATTATAACTAATAATAATAATAATTTAATAATTACTTTGTATAATTTAAAGGTATGGAGACAAAGCTTCAACTTATAATTTTGGTTAAAAATGGTATTCCCGAAGCCTCCTCTCCAATTGAAATTCCCTATTTACGCTTATGCTTATATCCTTGCTTGCAGTTTGATAAAAAAACTAAACATGTGAGTGATTCAAATTCAAACATTTATTGTAAGATAACTTTTCATGAAAATATGATTAAACATTGTTAATGATATATTGTTATTGAATCTAATTATGGATTAGACGTGAATTGGCGTAGATAGGTTTTAGTTTTAAAACTATAGAAAAGATGAGACACTTTGTCCGTTGTTCGATGACCATTAAACGGTTTGACACATTTCAGTGGAGGCGTGTTCTGAAACGTATGATGCAAAATACTTATTTCTTCAATACACTATAGAATCGTAAAAGTATGTACTACTAGTAGATAAAAATGAACGAAAATCATATACATAATTAAGCTAATCTTATTTAATATATAAAAACAATCATCAACAAAGATTTGAAATATTTTATAATGTATAATAATGACAATGACTGATATATGTATATATAAGGTATGATGAAATTTTGAGAAATTAACATATTTTTATATTCGTACTGAAAATTGAAATGCACGGGGTTTTAAAGATGCTATAGCACGAGAATGTTTTTTTTATCGATATATTACTTCTAGAATAAAATTTTGTTGGATAATGTTACAAATTTAATTGTACAGATAAAAATATTAAAATTCGTTATAATTTTTATTGAAAATTATTTAAACTTATATTATAATAATATTTATTTTATATACATTGTTAAAATACAATTTTAGAATTAAAATAAGTAACTAAAGATTTTCTTATTTAAACCACAAAAAACTGTTTTTGTGGAGGTGACAGCCACCGAAATGTTTAAAATAATATATTTTAATAATAGATAATAACTCAAATGACTTAAATGTCTTATCATACCTATCTCAATCAATGTGTACTGTAATGTACATTTGTTCTTAACTGTAGGTATATATATATATATGTATACAATTAATGTATATACAATTATAACTAAATATAATGCTTATAAAGTAAAGGAATGGAATTCAATTAATTTTCTTTATATAAATTTATTTTTATACGAAAATTATGAAAAAAGCGTTATAAAGATAAAATAAAATTATCATGTATATATAATATATATTTACATGATAGTTTAATTTAATCTTTTATATTATATACATATTTTTTTTTAATTATACTGCTATTTTGGTTCGAAAATAATTTTATTCTAAATTAATATTTGAGAGTTTAGCAGTAAATTATTATTTTTTTTATTATTAATTATATATTATATATAAAAAATCGACATCTAGTAAAAGATTGTAAATACTTGTGTTTTATTTTTTATTATTAGTTGCCAATAATTTTACGAGTATAATTGAATTATACAACGCTGATAAAGGTCACTTATTATATTTGCATGATTAATTTGGATTAATATATTTTTAAATGCAATATTTTATGAATATTTTTGGTATATTTTAGTGACAAAATAAAATATTTAATTATAAGGGTATTTTATAATTATAACTTTTATACAAACATGGTGATTAAAAATATGCTACTAAAGATAAATGAACACATTAAAATAAATTTATCATATCATATACATTTTCATTAGTTGTATTCAATAAAAATCACAACAATTATGACATGTTTACAACCATGGTTTTGTATTATGTAGTATAAAAAGTAAATAGCTTACAAATCCTAAACTAACATAGGTTATGACTTTTGATTACTCATCGGTATGAAGTAATAGTTATTTATTGGCTTATTTTTTAATTTTATTTATATTTTTCTTGATATATTGATTATGTTTAATATTGTGTATAAAATAAATCTAAAAATGTAATGAAGTAACAATACATTTTGAATTTTCTTATGCTTTCAGTAGAAAATGTATACGTTTAACTGTTTTGAAATAGGCAATTTATAAAATATTTTATAAAATATTAAGTATACACAACGAAATTATTAAAGGTTTTTAATGCCTAATAGATCTATAAAACATAAATTCTTGGTTTATTATCAAGCATTATATTATTTACTTAATTTTTATTTATTTACTTATTTACAGAATATACTTCGTGAGGCATTATAACATAACAATATGTGTGATTAAATATTGGGGTATAAATATATAATAGTACATAACGAAAACAAAAAAAATTATTGGAGTGGAATTAATATTGGAAAGATTGAAGCATGCGATGGATCAGGTTGTTATGGCTGTATGATGAACAGTGTGCAGGTATATAGAACTGTCCTTGGTTGCGAGTATTATGTAAAGGTACTCTAAAGGATATATTTGATCAAATTTCGGGTGCGTCTAGTAGTTCATTGAAAAAAGTCATTATAAAGTTTTAGTCCGCAAGGAAACGGCGGGAATGGAGTGTTGGAAGGCTTAGAACTTTACGTGAATAGGTATAGTCATGGCATGGATCGGGCAATTTAAGAATAAAAGCAGCATATGCCAGGAATTTATTCTGCACGCGCTCAATCGCTCAATTCTTATTTGGTATTTGGCTACTTATGGGTGCCAGATAACAGTACCATACTCGAGCAGAGTACGAGCTAAAGAGATGTTAAGATAATGATTTGACATTTGCTGAGACTCAGGGATAAGCCAAGACGAGCAACCCAATCCAAGAATTTGCTTAGCTCATCTTGCAACAAGGAACAGTCATCGGGGGCCTTTATTGTATGGACAATTTTTATGTCGTCGGCATATAATAAAGAGTTCGCTCGCGAAAAGTTATGTGAGATAGAATTGACAAACAAACTAAACAGCATAGGGCTTAAGTGCCCGCCTTGGGGTACACCTGATGTTACACTTGTGAGGTTAGGGTGAGCGTTTTGAATTTTTACAAACTGATTCCTATCGGAAAGGTAGAACCTAAACCAAGATAAAAGTGGATTACCTATTCCTAAAGATTCCAGCTCATTAACGAGTAGACCGTGGTCAACTGTATCAAATGCCTTGGAGAAATCCGTGAGAATGACATCAACTTGATGACCATGATCAAAACTATCGTTAATGAATGAGATGAAGAAGAATTCACTAGTAAAAGTAGACTTTCCTGATCTAAAATCATGTTTTTGAAGAATAAGGATATGGTTAAACGAACGCTTAGTGCAGTTATGGACAATCAACTCAAATATAATAGCGATGTGTGGTAAAATTGAGATCGGTCTGTAATTGACTACTGGGGAAGGGTTGCCTGATTTTAAGATAGGTGTAATAGAGGATATTTTCCATATTGAAGGAAAGATTCCTTTGTCTATGGAGTATCTAAACAGTAGGAAAAAATAGCGTGTTTCGACAGGTATAGAGTAAACGCGCTTATATGCCATCGGGGCCATTAGAGGTCGTTGTTTGAAGGGCGGTTAATTTTTTAAGAACATCATTGGGAAAGAAGTAGCAATTTGAAAGAAGGTCGTAGGAAAGTTTACAAGATTTAGAGGGATTGTTAGACAAAGTGTCTAGGTACTGAACGGAAATCGGGGTAGGAATTGCTTATTATAAATCGCGTACATATTTCCAGAAATTGTTAGGCGAGGCCGAGAGTGAGCGTTCGGTACGATCAAGATAAGCAGAACAGTCTAGCTTTGAGAGTTGTTTGCATTTTGCTCTGAGTTCAGAGAAGATATTGTAGTCTATAGCAAAATTAGACCTTTTAAAAGAAATATGAGGTTTCTTTTTATTGAAGATAAGATTTTCTAGATCTTTGGATACCCACTGAGGCAACTTATTGCTCTTACAAGTTTTAAGTGGGACGAACCTACTGATACAGTGGAATAAGGCATCATTAAAAACCATAGCAGCATTATCAGCGTTATAGATATAAAAGGTTACTAACCAGTTATATTTGTTAAGAAATTAACTAAAATAAAATTAAATTAAATAATAAAATAATTAAATTAAATTAATTGAATTTTTATTCCAGATTATCATATTTACAGTGTACAGTGTATACTTAATTATAGACTAAGATATCAATAAGAAGATAAATTTATATACCAGAGTGGTCTAAGGTCTGATTGGGCGTTGAACAATTTTTCAAGTCTATTTGTTGAAAATTATAATATTGATATTTATTATTATAATAGATCAATGGATTAAACGATGAGTGAGTTAACATTTCAGTAAGAGTATTATATTTAAAGTTTAAATTTCAATTATGTTTAAAACAATCAATCTTTTTTCATTTTGGAATATTTCAACAACTTTTTTTTTTATATGAAATATAAAATAACTATATATAAAGTGTACCATAAATATTTGTGAAATAAGTAAATAGTAATAGTAGCTAAATTCGGAAATAAAAAGATCCCAATTGATAATACTTTTCTTAAAATTAGATTTAATCTATGATTTAGAAGAGAAAAATGGAAAATATAAGAACAAAAAAGAAGGGGTAGGGGAATCAAATCGGCTTATTTGAGTAATAAGACTCAACACCATATTTTCAGTCAACGGCGAGAATCTTCAGGCACTATTACGATGTTTACATTTCTGATGAGTGGGTTTTTGTATTTACCTAAGCATGAAAAGAATCACTTGTAAAAAACTACTAATTCTTCTTCAAATTTTTTCATATGCATGTCATTGTGGAAGGTTTATTTGGATATATATGGTAAAGCGTTCATTATTTTACAAAGAGTGTGGTATTCTGATACACCTAAATTTTTTTAAATTCGATTTCTTAGATGCGTCCCATAATTGTAATTTATAGTTCCATATGGATTTTAATAGTGACTTATAGATAAGCAATTAAGTTTTAAAATAATTTAATTTTTTTTTTTTTTTTTTAATACATTTTAAGGATGTGACAGCATAATTTTGGATTAATTTTTTTATCTTAATGAGCCTTTTCCAGATCTTATCGAGAGTCAAACCTAAATATTTACAAACCTGGACACTTACGAGTAAATAAGTTAAAAGTTAAAAGTTAATTTAACTTATTAACCTTAACTTATTTTATAACTGGAAAATTAACTTAAGTTATTTTCTTACAGATTAACTTGAAATTAACGCATTATTTTTTCATTCATCCCAATTAAGTTAATTTGATTTTCAAGATTAGAAAAATATTTTTGTCGAATATTGCGAATATCGTTATCCTTTGTTCGATAACAAATTAATAGAATTTAGAAAAATATCAAAAATAAAATCTAAAGGATTTCGAAAAATTTTGAATTTTTATTTTTAGATAAGAACATTATATTGATCACGGTATTAACTAATAGGTCTAACTAACTAAATAGGTTGGGAAAAGTAGTCGACCGTCTATAGACTATTACCTAAGTAAAAATAACCATTCCGTCCATGAACTACATTGTCATGAAAAGTGGCCACATATCTATATTACATAAATAGGTCCATATTATCATTGGTTAAATAATAATATTATTAGAATTATTCCATAATCGATGATAATTTTAAATTTGTGTACAACTACAACCTAGAACTGCCTACATACAACACAGATCAGTGATAACTATACTTATAATTACGGCCCGGAATTATATGCACTAAATACGTACGAAATATGCATGCATTTATGCGATGGTAATCATTCAAATAAAATAAATAAATATGCACTCAAAATATGCAAAAATATGCGAAAATATACAAAAATGCATGTTTGTTAATTATTAAATTTATTTAATTTTAAAATGTATACAATTCATTAAATAATTGATATTCAACAAAAAATATACTTTTAAATATATCAACTGTATTTAATATATTTTATTAAATTTTGTGGAACTGTATGTTGTATTGAAAATAAATTATATTTTGAATATTCACTCATCTAAACAAAAAGTCACAAACAAAAATGAAACAAATCAAGTGGATTTTTATAAAAATTTTAAAGTTACCTGGAGAATTACTATCGTATTGGTACTTTGAGCAAATTTTATCTTATCTCATTATAACACAAAAATCAAATTATATAACTGCACGATTCATGGAATTTACGATAAACATGCGCTAAGTTATAAATAATATTATTAATAACTTTGTAATATTTTTTTCTATATATGCATTATATTTCAGAAAAATGCTAAAATATGCACAATAATTTGAAATGTTCTAAATATGCAAAAATATGCCAAATTTAATTTCGCATACCAACACATTAGATTAAGATTCAAATTTCTATCTTACCTAGCTACTTTTTAGTTAAATATATAAAAATATGCAAATACATACAATTCTGGGCACTAATTATAATATATATCGTTTTCTATGTGTATGTCTGTGTAATAGTGCATAATTTTAAGTGCTGACTGCAAAATTATAGAAGTCATACAATTTAACGTGGACAATAAATATCCTAGTAATTTCTATTTATCTCATAAATATTTTTAGTATGACGAAATAGATAGCGAATAAATTAATTTAGGTAATATATTCTTATTTTATTAATAGCTGATCAAAATGTTGAGATGACTCTGTTATTGAAATTTAATAGATATCTTGATTGACACTATACATTGAACTGTCTTATTTGTTTTTATTTTAATTAAGTCAATAAATATTATAAATTTATTTAAATGTTTTGTATCCATTATATCTTCTATATAATTTTTCAGCTGCAGTAATTCTTTTTAGTTTTCATACTATTATTGGTCATTAAAAATAATACTTTTTTAATTATATTTTTAAAATGTGATTTGTATGAAAAATGAATAAAATACCATATTCTTAACCGTAAATCTGATATTTGAGTACATTAAAACAATTCCAATGAAGAAATGAATATTTTTCTAGTCTGATTATGGTTAATTAAAAAATATTCTAAAATGAGATTCTTTTATGCATTTTCATTATCTTTTTAATTTAATAATTATAATTAAGATCTGCTGTAAATTTATATATATATATATATATATATATCGCTTATATCAACACTTAATGTAATTTTTTTTTTTTTTAATTAACTTAACTTATTAATTAAAGTTAAGTTAAATTAACAAAAATGTTTAACTTAATTTTTAATTGAATTGAAAGTGAACTCAATTAACTTAACTGAGTTAAAAAATATCATTTACTTGCCCAGGCTTGAATATTTAACAGCATCAAAATATGGTATAGGTATACTGCCCACCAACCACCAATACAAATGATCAAAATTCATGTTTAAGGTTGAAGGTGGTGTGTATTGACTTGTTGTGATTACAATTTAATTTATATTTAGAATACTATTGAAAAATAATATCTAGGTGTGATTGAAAATTGGTCTTATCAATTATAAGGTTTCCATGTATTAAGTTTATGACTTTATCATCTGCGTGATCAGCAATAATATTGTATTTTATTACGAGTTGATCTGAGGCATATATGTTAAATATTTTGAGAAACAGAATACTTCCATAAGGTACTCCTACATTGATTAAAACTATTTCAGAGATACGAGAGCTGAAACGAATATCAAAATATCAATATCTTCAATAGGATCTGATTAAAAAAAATAATGGAGTGAGGCAGACAATATTGAAGTTTGAAAAAATACCATCATGCCATACTCGATCGACTGTCTGCGAGATGTCGATGAAAACACAAGAGCAGTATTGTTAACGTTCTAGTAAAGTTGAACTAGCATCAAACAATCTGTGTGCTTAATGGAATTGCTCTATGTTTAATCCAAAAGCCGAATGGGATATTATATAATTAGGACGAAGAAATTATATTATTATTGAAAATTTGTGGAGGCATTTTTGTAGACTTCATATTTCACAGACTTTTGATGAATAAAAAAGGTAACAGCTTATTGATCTATTCGAGTACAGTAAATTCGGAAGTTTAACAAACATTAGTATTTGTAATTAATTAATCTATATGTACAAATCTCGTGTCACAGTTTTTGTGACCATACTCCTCCAAAACGGTGTAACTGATTTTAATGAAATTTTGTATATACATTTGATAGATCTGCGAATAGGTTTTTATCTATTTTTTATACTCTTAAGTGCTATTGTTTAATAAATCATAGTTTAATTTAACAATTTTCGACTCTGTCGATAACTGGACAATTGAAAATGAATTATTAAATGATACTATTAAAAAACTACTAAAAACTAATTAAAAACTATTAATTTTATTTTTGGTATTAAATGACGGCTATTGCATAAATATTAAACAACAAGATCTCGCAACAGGTGCCGAAACAAACAAGAATGTTAGTTCTAAGGATTAATATGCATATTGGTTGATGATTAGATGCGATCAGGACAACGTTATTATACGATGTCGTAAGCTTGATCAACAAATCATGGTCGACATGTTTGTAAAGATAAAGAGCGAACGATTACGATACTTAAGATTCAATCAAAAAAAGCTGCACGTGGAAGATTCTCAAAACAATTGTTAGATATCGGTGATGAGAAAGTTACTACAGATGAAACGGGATGTATTAAATTACCGACCTACTCCAATATTTAACAATTGTTTTGAGAATCTTCTGCACGCAGCTTTTTTTGATTGAATCGCAAGTATCGAAATCGTTCGCTCTCTATCTGTACATACATTTTGACCATGAATTATTGACAAAGCTCATGACATCGCAGAATAACTTTGTCCTGATAGCATCTAATCATCAACCGAAAGCATAATAATTTTTCGAACTAACATTCTTATTTGTTTTGGCACCTGTTGCGGGATCTTTTTGTTTAATATTTATGCAATACCCGTCATTAACTACTAAAAATAAAATTAATAGTTTTTAATAGTTTTTTAATAGTTTTATTTAATAATTCATTTTCAATTACGCAGTTATCGACCGGGTCAAAAATTATTAAATTAAACTATGATTTAAACAATAGCACTTTTCCAACATTTTTTTTCGTAAAAACCTACTCCAAGCAATTACAAACAAAAAAAATTTGAGCCAAATCGGCCAGCCGTTCTCAATTGATTAAATGTTATACATTTTTGGCTTTATTTTTTAATAATAAATTTTCTAATAACTAATTATTTATTAACTTTATCGGACTAAATTTATGCATAAAATCTTCTCCGTGATGTCCTCTTTAATTTAAAAAAAACTGCACGACGATCCAATTAATAGTTTCAGAGTTTATCCCGAACAAAAAAAAGCGATTTTATATTATGATGCATATTTTATTATTCAAAGTTTATTTAATACAAATATAACGCAATATTCATGGAAATATTATTGTCCTTTTAATTGACAAAACAAGTAGGATTAAAGAATTTTAGTTTTATCCGTACTCAATTGTTATTCTTATCTAATCATTCATTAATAAATAAATGTATTATATACTCACTGCGAAACAATAATATAGCCCATTTTGTTCTTTTACAAAAAAAAAAAAAAAAAACAGTACCAATTGTATAACATCTTATTATGTTTAACTGTTTCCTGCGGTGTACCTCAAGTGTTGAAAATAATTTTATTTTTACCTTTTGAATCTTGGCCAGATTCAAAATAAACATATTATATTTCTCATAATTTTACTAAATGACTTATTAGAAATTTGGATAATCATTTTTTTTTTTTTTGTAAAATTTATAGTTAGATTACTGTATCTATGAAGTATAATTTTAAATTTTTAAGTTTATTTGAAAGCTTATATCGAATAAAAATATTACCATTATAGAAAATTTTCTGAAATTGCATCCAAAATTTTGCTCTTTATTAATATTACTCATTAAATATTTAGGATCAACTTTCAGGTCATACAATTATTTTACACTACCGTCTTGATTAAAAATTATTTTACATCTTTTGCTACATCATAGTTCATGAATATTTTTGAACACCGCTTAAAATAATGAGGATCTGGTTTACAGTTAATTTTAACATTATTCAATGCTTCACCTCCATGCAATTGGAGCCTATAAAATAAACGAGAAAATTATTCTATAGTTTGTTGAGCGCTATTAAGAGTTTCGTTCATCCCATAAATATAATAAACAAGTGGTTTTGGGTCGGATTAACATGTGATTGGATTAATAATTGTACTATATTATACATCACACAATCAACCCCTAAAGGGACCATTCTTAAAGCGATATAAAAGCAAATAATTTAGTTACAATAGCAGATAATGGCATTTCATTAAATTAAAATTGACTGACCATTACACGAATTCAGTGGCGTGCGGTGGTAAAAAAATATGGACAAATGCTAAAATGAGCATACCTACCTACCTAAAATCCAATAAAAATATACTCATGTTAATATTTTACTATTTATTATATTTATTACTAAACATGTTTAATGTTAAAAATATATTATATAATATAATAAGTAAACAAATATTGTATATTTAAAAAAAATCAAAATTAAAATTATATATAAACGAAATCCATTCTTCTTTCTTGTTTTACAAACTCATTTATAACTTGATCATAATACTCTGTATTAGATTTTTTTTTTTTTTGCATAGCAGTTCTTTTTCAATTGATATTAATGATAGATAACTTAGTGTTTCCTGGCCTTGAGTTGATCTCTGATGGGATTTGATTCGATTTGATAAGAAATAAAAAGAATATATTTGTAATATATAATTCGTATAGGTACCTATGAATATTGTAATATAATTATAATGTATCTCTGGTGATGGGCTCGATACGACATGAGAGTGAAAATAAAATGCTGTTAATAACACAACAGTATACACAGATAAACAGATAACACAAAGAGTTTTGATTCTAATTTGGATTTTTCGATAAGAATTAATAAGAATGCAAGCATCCACCGATGGCCGGTTCCACCGACTACCATGGAATATGCCATAGTCAAAAACGCGCTGCTGATAATGTGACGGTAGCGGTGACTAATAAAATCTCGTCAGAAGCGTTTTACCGAGCGCTTTCGAAAACCATATAAAATCGTCGTTACCTATAACATGGTCGAGTTTGGAAAAACTGACCACTTACTTAGGTATATTAAGTTGCCTATACAATAAAACATTTTCTTGATTTTTTTTACAAATTATATTATTGTTTGTATTTATTTTGTTTGTAAATCCTTTTGATTAAATCATTGGCAATGACATTTTATGTTTTTAAAAATCACCAATAAGTACTCTTTTTTTCTCTTTCTTTTTACTTTTATCTGAGCATGCATCGCTTACCTCGCTTGCCCTGACTGTACGCCATTGCATGAATTAATTGCTAAATTATATATTTTAAATTCCAAAGTAGTTTTGAATAATATGCTACTGAAAGAGCAGCATTTACATATTTGTCCAAGTTACTTTAGTTACAATATAATACATTTCATTTGTCAATGTTGCTTAGACATAATTTTAATACAGGACAGTGTTTGTAAATATATTAATAAACATAGTAGAACACGTTTAATACGATTACCAATACGCTCATTTTTACGAGTCCTTTGATTATGACATCGTTGAACATGTTATTTAAAATTACCGAACGATTTCTGCACAATCATTTATTCACAAGATGCTCTCATTGACCAAATATGTCCCAGTGTACACAGAAAATACACAAATCATGAGTGGCTGGCAGAAAGAGCAAATTTAGTAGCAAAAAAATGTGGAGGTCAACGAATTGAATTTCAAGATACAAAATTTGTTACCAGAAAACTTGGTGTCATACAAATCTAGATACAGTTTGCGATGCTACTGAAGTTGTAAATTATCCAACAGAGTTTTTAAACTCATTGGATTTATTAGGCATGCCACCGCATAATTTACAATTGATCATTACAATTTACCATCGATAAAATACCTCCTTCAGAGTCATTTAAAGTTGTAATACATGCAGATAAAAAACCACCAGAAAAACATAGAGGCAGGTATAATGCACCAACGGCAAATGAAGTTGCTTTAGTGTTAGTAGATCAGCAGTTTGATCGAAGAGACATCATCCTCGAAAACCGAAGTAACTCACTTCACCGTATCAGTGAGATACATCGAGCATACGACGCACTGCAGTATCCTTTAATGTTTTGTTGGGGGGGATGATGGGTATGCAATCAATATACCACAACGCGATCCAAAAACCAAGTTACCGCTTAAAAAAACTGTCTCTGCATCAAGTTTTTACTCATATAGAATAATGGCCAGAGAAGGGGAAGACAACTATTTAGTTAATTATCGTTCTCTTTTCAGTCAATATTTGGTAGATGAATACGCCAAAATTGAAACTGAAAGACTAAATTACATTAAAAACAAACAAGCCAAATTGCGTGCAGATAGTTATATTCATTTAAAAGATACGATTGGACGACGAGACATAGAAGCTAATCAGTTAGGCCAAATGGTTATACTCCCGTCAACTTTTACTGGTGGGCCAAGGTACATGCACGAAAGAACACAAGATGCTATGACCTACGTTAGATAATACGGTCGTCCTGATCTTTTTATTACTTTTACATGTAATCCTCGCTGGGACGAGATAAAAGAGCTCTTACTTCCCGGTCAAAGATCATATGATCGACATGATATAATTGCAAGAGTGTTTCGGTTAAAAGTCAAAAAGACCATGAACTTATTGACAAAAGGTAAAATATTCGGAGAAGTGAGATGATATATGTATTCAGCAGAATACCAAACTGTAGAGAGGTTAATGGTAGTTGTAAGCTATAACTTATCGAATAGGTTATAATAATAATCATTATCTTAAAAACTAAATTAATATGTATAAAATATTATTTCAAAAATCTTAATTAATTTAAATTTCAATAGATTTAGCAAAATTTAATCTTGGCAGGTTACATACATTTATATACTTAAACCCGGAAACGACGGGTAATTCAGCTAGTTTTAATATATAAATATAAAATTTAAAAAAATGATTATAATAAAAATAGCTAAAACAGCAAAGATTTTCAAGAATTAAAGGTATTTCCAAGATAAGCAGAAATTGACGAAGACGTCACTAAGAGTGACACTAGTAGTATTGACGAAATAATAACTGATAAAATTTTATCAGTTTATGTAAGTTTTATAGAGAAAAAAATTAATGAGAAGGAAAATTATGATACAACACCGATTCTCCCGGTAACAAATGCACTTGATCATGTTAATGAGCTAAGAAGATTAATTGCACAGTTTCACAATACTAACGAAACGTTACACATTACACAATATCTTAATATAATTAAGAACTACCTCTATTCTAAAAATATAAAAAATGTAAAAAAAAAAAAACAGAAATCGATGAAGTAGTTAATATTCAATAATGTATTATATGAATTTTAAAATTCATAAAGCAATATAAAATTTTTAATCATCACAATTTAAATTTTTTTCGTTGCGTATACGATTTCTTGTTCAATACGCTATTTTTAAATGGTCCATAAGAAAATGCCTTAAACGGGTTCTACTGTATATTTATTCAAGTATATAAATCATCATAGTGCATTCAATTTTTTTCTCATTATTTTGTTTAACATATTTAAACATGTTCTAAGTTTATATGACACAGTTTGATAAGAAATAATTTTTTTAAAAAGCATGGATATACCGAAGAAAACTGCAAAAAAAATATGTTTCATTACAATATTGTCTATTACATAAGCGTTAAAAATGTACTGATTAATTAATATACTTAGTTAAGTAAAAAAATACAAAATACAAAAATCCGGATTTTTTGGATTCTTGGAGAATTCAATTTATACTCTTATATCACTAATGTATACTATATATTTTGTGATAGTGGCGTAGCCAAGGGCTGAACTATATCTCCCCCATCATGGGTCGTGCTTATGTGTATGTACTATATATTAGTATTCTAATATTTATTATTTAAGTATTTTAAAACTTTATACTAACTAAATGTTAACAAATAATTGGTGCTTGTTATTGGTACATAAGCGTGTTATTTCTTTCTTTTTAGTGATTATCATAAAATTTGTGGTGATTCTCGTTTAACATTGTGATTTTATAATCAACTTAGTTTTAATATCATGTTAAGTCATGGTGTTGTTACCATAGTTGATCATCGTTAATTTATTGTTATTATAAAAATGATATTTTAATTATTATTATTAAAACTATTTTATAATGCTATAAATACATTTATATATTTTGTAGTGTAGGAAGGAGTAGAATGAGAACTTTTAAATCCTCTCTTATCTAACCTGTCCAAAAATTGTCCCCTCCCATTTAAAAATCCTATATTTGCCACTCTTTTGTAGTACATGAAATGCCATTCTGTGCACGGGTTTTGTTTTGTATCAATTAGCTTGTGTAAACGTCAAACCTTGTTAATAACTCTTGAATTCTATTATTTACAACGTTCACAAAATTTACATTTAAAGGAATATTCGGTACATTATTATTTATGTAATTTTTTCAATGTTTTCCCAATTCCATTAATTTTTTAAGAATTGAACGAAAAATAATTGCTTTCCGCCACTTCATTGTCGATTATTTCCGTCGTTATAGATTCTACCACTATTATTATAAGATAAAGTAAATTACGACACTATGTACATTTTAATTTATTTTAAATCGTTTGAGAATTTTATTTGTGAGTCACTTCTTACAAACGAGATCCTAAATACTGGAAAAAGGATGAGCAAAAGCAAAATGAGATGCGAGGAAAATGTGTGAAAGAGAAATAGCGAAGTAGATATGCAATGGGAAAAAAGAGAAAGAAACACAGATGTGGTAAGAAGGTAAAGGAAGAGAGGGTATAGATTATGGGATTGCCAGTCAGGAAATTCAAATTTAAATATTTATGAGTCCACTACCGTCCATTGCATAGTTTTTCCCTTTTCTCTTAACCCTTAATGGTAATACTGATTGTGTCTAAGGATATTCTTGTGTTTCAGTTTAGGCGCCCAGTAGTTAATGAGAATGCTTTTATTGTAGACTAGCTTAATTACCCGGATTCGTATGGAACATTCTTGGCCGTGACATAGGTTTTAATGGATTATTACTTTACACTATTTAAAGCCAAGTTTGGTGTAACTGTTGGTGATTATAAAACATATAAAACGAAAGTTCAAATGAATCAGTATAGTAATTTTGGTGATGAGCTGAATTACTGTATTTTCTGATTCTAATATTTTTTAAAATCCCTTCTTATTGAATGTATTGAATATTGGAGAAACCACCATATCAAATTTCGAGTTCATATAGTTTTGAGATGTGGCGATGATCAATGAGTGAGTAATACCTGACGTTGTCCGTTGAGTTGTTCAACTCTTTTTGGGTGTTACCGTTGAACTTATGCCTTTTTAAGTATAAATGACCCGAAATAACGTATGAAATATTAATTTGTTATGTATTATAATAAGTAAATATTAAATTTAACCATATCTGTCACGCCTTGGTATACAGTTTACTATATTCAAGATTAAACCAATATTCTTACAACAATGTTCAATTTATTTTGGATTATTATTTTTTATTTATTTATTTTATTGAGAAAAGTCTGACAATTTGAGGTTTTAAATGTATGCTATTTATTAATGTGTATTTGGATTACATAATATATTTTGTTTTTCCTTTTGTGGTGCGTACACAAATAAATCAGAAGGTTTTCTGACGCGTGAGCAGGTCACACACAGTTATCCATGTGAGAAGCATACATTTTCAAAATTCAGTCCATACACTTGTTTTAATTGACCTTGCAAAAGCGAGTCGTACGAGAAACTGCAAAAGTTTGAATTCCAATGGCTTATCTGTTGGAGTCATTGGGATGCTTGGTAATAGTACATGTTCACCTTTAAATTTTCCGTTTAAAACTATGGCTTCGATCATGTCGTTATACAGTTTAATAATTTACATAATTCATAATCGGTGATTATTAAAATCAACATATTAAACAAATCAAATACTTCCTAGGTAACCAAAAACTGAAAAATGTGTGCATCCAGTCCAAAATTGTTTCGACCCTTAATTATGCGATTTTCGAAAAATCCTTTCTTATTACACAGTGAAAGACTGTTCCAAATTTCAGGTGCGAACGTTGAATAGTTTTTGAGATCCAGTGATCAGTGAGTCAGTAGATTTTATATTTCTACTATATATATAAATATATATAATATGAGTATTGGTGTACGCTGAGATTATTTTTATCGATAAACTTCTCATAACAATTATTCTTATCTACACGACGACGACGGTCAAAAAGGATAGATTGCAAGTAGCTGGAAACCTGCGAGCCACCGCACAGTATTCTAGAAAGTTGATTTAAGGGGACAAAATTAGATTTTTTTGAGTCATTTATTAAACTCAATATATTAATTAATTGAAAGATAGTTGGCTATTGTTTAGGTAATATGGGGTTTTAAACTCGTACGTCACGTCATGTAGTATACAGAAATACCTAATGGTCTATGATAAGGTTTTTAATGATAAAATAAATTGTTCGAGTATATACAGGGTCATTTTTTTTATCGTGAATCAGTTAATATCTCGGGAAGTATTAAGAATTTTAAAATATTTTTTTTTTTTAACTTTCTAGGTTTTACTATTTTACACTGTGTTACAATTTTAATAATTTTAACTTCCTCTCTTATTTGATAAAACACTATCAACTTTTAATTTTCAAATGACAATACATATTTTCTATAACGAAAATTTATAAAAATACTGAAAAAAATAATTTTAACGTTTACAGAATTTAATATCAGTAATCCGTTTGCAACTTATTACCGTTTAAATATTTGTTCATTCAATTTACTGCTCAATTCTATAAATAATTTAATGTTTTTTTTTATATATTTTTTCCGATTAAAAAAAATATCACAGCATCAAGACCAACTAACTACTTCTAAATTTGTAAAAATTGTTGATAATTACATTAATAATTAATCTTAATCGTATGTTTAAATAATTAGGTTAAGTTATTGGTACATACCATAAGTAGGGCTATGGAGTTTTTATTAATCTAAATTGGCAAATAAATTTTTTTTTTTAATACGAGTATCATTTTCATGGAATATTAAAAGATTCTTATATCGTAAAATATTAATTAAAAATTAACATAATTTCAAAAAAAAGTGTAAAAATGAATAATTTTTTAAAACATCCATAGCCCTAAAAATATGTTGTACCCTAGAGCATATACTGTAAAGTATGTTGAATGTTCATTTAATTTTTATTAATTTATCTAGGGTAGTGGACATGTTAAGTGTTAATATTTTTTTATTAGGTATGACCTTACCCAAATCCTACAAAAATATGCACTACGGAAATTTTTTCATACTCTAGTAAAATTATTGATAACTAATGTATATATTGCCTTTGATAATTTAGTATTAAATTAATGTCCATTATTTGGTCTAATCACGCACAAGATAGTTTTAATATAAAATGCAAATCATACATTATACAAAAAATATAATCCAGAACACCTTATAATTATAAATGGAAAGACGTATAGGCACAATGTATACAACCCTGCATCAGAAAAAAAAGGACTCACTTCCTCGATGCACAAAACATTATAATACCAGTCTGATATAAGTTATTTGTCATGTCACTTAATTTGTGCAATTAAAATAACTTACCCATTCTATTATTTTTTTTTAGTATACATAGATTGATTTGTTATTATTTATTTTTTAGGAAAAGAAAACTTTAAATCAGTGGAACATTGTAAAAATGTATAATTAAAAAAAAAAAAAAAAAAATGTGTGAATAGATCATTAACTACTTTAGTATTAGTTCTATACCCCGAATCCAAGTATATACTATGCCATATACATTTATATCTGCATATTTATGAATTATTTTTCTAAATACATAGGAATTGTTGGTTTACTTTGTTTTAAAATGAAAAAATGTTATTTGTTTAATATAATTATTTACTATAGTAATTAAAATACAACATATTGTTTTAAAAATATAAATTATATTAAATAAATATGTATTCATAGGCACTCTACGGGGTGTGACTTGACACACCCTTAATGTGAATAATATGTATAAGAAAATTGAATAACTAATGTTAAGAATATATGTGCATACACATTAATTAAATTTTATTTTTTTGTTAGTAATACTGCAGAAGGGCGATTTGATAAGGGTGGTGAAGTGGGCATTCGTTCTCCCATGTCTTGTATTTTTTTTTAATATAATACATAGATTTATTTAAATAATTTAATGTATAATTAATTAAGAACATAAATTACTAGTCTATCACTATAGTATGAAAATAAATTCAATAATATAATTTGTCAATTAGGTTACAGGTATCATTTTTGTTTATCTTATTATATCTTAACATTTTTGGTTGTGGAACGAATAGTGGTATTATCTTCCACGGATATTGTTACGGTTGTAGACGTTTACAACCATAACCGAGGTATTTATGAGATAATGTAAAGTAACACTTATTTTACCACATATTTATTAGTTAGTCATTTTTTGGTGCATTTATGCATATTGTATATTTTTGTATTTATTAGAGCTATATAAGTCCTTAATAATTTTATTCGTCTAATTTTTTTTTTACAACATAACATCTGGTACTTTTTGTTGTGCATAGGTATTTAGTAATTTTTTTGTGAATAAATGCATGTATATTTGTATATTTTATAGAGCTAGAAGTTCCTAACCTAAATAATAATCATAATAACTGACAATATACCAAAATGAAAAAAAGAAATTTGGAATTTGTTATTTGACTACTTACCAACCTTTTGTTTTCTACTTAGATATTTGTTAAATTAAGTTACCTATCTTAATTGTTTTTTAAATTTTTTAAAAAATAATTAATAGGTATTATTACTACTATGATAATTTGTTATTTTTATTATATCACCTGACAAAATTACAAATTCTGCTTCTTCTTTAGCAGCTTCTTCCATTGCATTAGCTGTAGCCTTTTCGTATCTCTTACAAACAACAGTATAATGTCTATCATATATTTATATATATATATATATATTGTGACATAGGAGGTATCTCGATTGCACATGTAATTGTCTCTAATTGACTAAATTCCGCTCAAACATTCATATTTCCAGCTACAATCGCTGTATTGAGGTTCATAACTTCTTCATCTACTTTTTTTTCTGAATTTATATTTTTTCGAGTTTTACACAACAAACAAATAAATTTAAAGCTTGTTATTAATCCATCGCGTTTTTCATTCACACACACCATGTTCTTAAAGAACAATCGAAAGGCTTGTGGTTATCAGCATCTACTATTTGTTCAAAAATATAAGCTATGTCGACAATTCTACGTCCAAATAAACAATGTATTTTGACATCATTTTCTTAAATCGGTGAAACACTAATATTCAGCTTTGTATTTTTTACGTCGGCAAACAGTTGAGTCGAGCTGTCATTTTGCATTTCAGAAATCAATGGTTGAATTTGAATGCATACATTTGTGCTAATATTTTGATCAGAATTACTGTTTTTTTTGTACAATCAAAAAATAAATAATCAACATTTTTAAAAAAAAGAACCGGATGGGCCTCGCTCTGCTGTACTGTAGGGGGTGGAGTGCACCTCGTTTATAGGATAGGTCATTACAATGGATTTGTTAAATTTAAATGCAATAATAGGTATCATTGTATACGAATAACGATTCTGAACGGAGATGATTTGTTAGTCTAGAATATAATACATTGCTATGTATAAATATTGTAATAAGTATATTTTATTTTAAAACGAGAGATTAATTTTTCAATTAAGATGGGTTGGCAGTTGAATATGGCGGAATAGTTAAGTTTTTTAAGTTTTTTAAGTTTCGAGTCTTTGCGACTCACTTTTTGAATAAAATATTTAAAATCGTTATTTTTTGCAATTTCATAAAAATTTAAATTTCAAACGGTCATAAAAAATTTTCCTTAAAGTCCGGTAGAAATTTTTTTAAAGTCATTAGAAGAATAATTTATGGATAACCTTGTCTTAAAGTTTTACACCTTAAATATAAAGAGAATAAATTTTATTAATTTTTATCTACAAAATAACTTGCAAATTATCATGATTTTGACACTTTTTATACAAATTTGAACATTTGGGTTTATAAAAAAAATTTGTGTGAAACGATTTCCAATTTTTTTAGTAGCTATAAGTGTAACATATAATGAACTTTTTATTAAATTTTCAAGAGTTTTTGAACCGTCATATTTTTTTTATAGATATTTAAAAAAAAAAAAAAAAACTAAGAAAAATTGAAAATTTAAATTATTTATAAAAAAGTGAAAAAATTTCAAAATACTTAGAAAACGTTATCATGTATAGAAAACGATAATTTAAATATTAGGTGAAAATTTCATGTGTATGGGGTTTTTCGTTTTTGAGTTAGAGCATTTTAAAGAGAAATGTAGTTTGCCAAAGATTGGTTTTGCATAAAAATTCCCGTTTTTTCGTAAGTTTTTATGGTTTTTTTCAACGCTTTTAAAAATTATTGAAAAAGTTTGATTTTTGACTTGCCAAAGTACCATCTATATTCACTTTCCTTTTAGAAAAGTTGCTGTTTAAAAAAATCGAAGCATTTTTACTGCCACAAAACATGATGATAGACACATAAAAAAATTAAAAAAATTAAAAAAAAATTAAAAAAAAAAACACATATCATTGTAAAACCATTAGATTCCATCACTCCGTTCAGAATCTAAAATACTTGGATAAGTGGGTACCGCTATACTGTACAATAGTTCTCGAGTATATTATATTATATTTATATTTTATATCATTCTAATGGATGCATTAGATTTGAATTCAATAATAAATCATTGTACATGCTAAATGATTCCAATGGGAGAGGATCTGTCAGATTATAATAATACTAAGTAGGTTTATTTTATGATGTTATTATGATTAAAGTAATAATTTATTTTACTATGTTATGCTGCATTAGTTTACTATATAGTAGGTTAAATTCATTTTTGTCGAAAAAATTACATTTGAAAATGCCATTAAGCGTATAAAGTATAATATATATATATATACTTTAAAAGTTTTAAATAAATACTAATAATATTTTTAAATTGTAATAAAATAACTAAAATCATTATTCTTGGTCTAAATATGTAATTTTCTCCAAATTTGAATTTAAAATATCAATGAAAAAAAAAACTGTGTATAGATGTTTTAAATTATTAAATCTTAGAAATAAAATTTTTTTTTTATGAATTTTATCTCAAAATAATTAAATAATTACTAATTATGAAAAATTTGAACTTCAAATATACCATATATGAAAATAATCATGTATATGTATTTATAATATTTTTGAACTTTTATTAAAGCAACTTATTGAGGACCTTTGTATTAAATTTTAAGTTTTTTTTTTTTTTTTTGAGGTATTAGTTCCAGTGTATTATGTTACAACATTTACATATCAAAAAAACACTTACGAAGTTTCATCTAGTTGGTTGGCTGTGTGGAGGTTTCTAATTGAATTTATAAATCCCCTGTGTTTTTTTCTTTTGGATGGAGGAATTTTTGATTTTGCTGCATACTTTGGACTCATTTTAAAAAAATATTTAAATAATATCGAAGCACATTTTTACATTTGTATTTAGTTGATTAAATATTTAAGTTTGAAATTTTGCAAGATTTAAAAATTTTTAACAACATTTATTGAAATCTAAATTAAAAAAAATTAAAAATGTGGATTGATCGATCTCTTGTACATATTACGGATAATCCGAATATTTTTTCAGAATGAAAATCGTGACAATTGTCGACGCGTATCGTTGGAATTAGAAACAGCAATTTTTGACAAATAAAAAGCTCATTTATGAGGACCCCCTTAAGAGTTATTATCGATTATGACCGTTATGGGTATTGTTAAATTGAGATATCATTCCGTTTTGACTTCTGATTTTTACCATTGGGTTTGATAAATTGCACAGTAGCAGTAAATTGAATGAATATTTAAACGGTAATAAGTCGCAAACGGATTACTGAAATTGAATTCTATAAACGTTAAAATTATTTTTTTCAGTATTTTTATAAATTTTTGTTATCAAAAATAAGTATTGCCATTTGACAATCGAAAGTTAATAGTGTTTTATCAAATAAGGGAGGAAGTTATAATTATCAAAATTGTAACACAGTGTAAAATAGTAAAACCTATAAAGTTTAAAAATAAATTATTTTAAAATTCCTAATATTTCTCAAGATATTAACTGGTTCACGATAAAAAAAATCACTCTGTAGTGTGTTATATGGTTCATATTGTTCGTCGAAAGAACTTCTACGAAATATTATTCTTTAAAATACTTTATACAGTAATGGAATTTAAGTATGTATTTATTATATTCATTTTGAGCTAATTTTCACCTGTCTAATTTATGTTATTATGTGTGAAAATAATAGAAAATGTCTTATTTTAAAATATTAAAGGATATCAAAAAAAAGTAAAAAATAGTAAAGGTTATATATTAGTGTTTCCTAAGAACTTTATATGTCCTCTATAAGATAATGTTTAGTTTGGTTGCAGTAATTTGCAGTTTTTCATTTTGGAACTTATATTAAACATTATAATTGTAGATAAATTGGAGAAAAAATAGAGAACAAATGAATTTCATAATAAAAAAAACAAACCACAAAAATACTTTACTTTAAATAAAACATTTAACATATTATGTATTTTACCTTGTTTTAGGTAATAATATTTTATTAAAAAATCAAAATATTTTTGAAATTTTAAGAAACAAAAATATAAAAATTGCAAATTTTAATGAGTGTTTTGATGCTATTATTTCATATACTCGTGAGATAAATGGACTACAATGGAGGATTAATTTAATATAGCATTAGGAAATATAATAAAATGTTTTATTACCACCAGTTAAAAAAGTGGAATAGTGCAGGTAGAAATTTAAAAACATTTCAATTAAAAAACAAAATCTGGCTCTCGTTAAGTTTTAATATTTTTGGAGATGTTGAAATTATACCACAGCCATTAACTAGTACTGGTCGGGGCCTTCCAAAAATATTATTTATTGAAAGTTGTAAACGTCCTGAGAGAAGAAAAGTTAAAAATTTGGCAACTGGAAGCATAACTCCAGAAATCGCATATGCAACTTGTAGGAAACTTCATATGTCTGGAAAAAGAACAGCTGCAACTATAATTAAAAGAGCTACTTCATCATCACCAAATACGATACGCAGGGTAAAAATAAGCTTATAAAACTGGACAAAAAATTTAAAAATATACAGCTGAAAAAAGTTAAGCTATTTTAATCGACAACAAAATGATTATAAAACAATATAAAAATATTCGATTAGCGGCAAAAGAAAAAAAAGGCGAATATTTTTGCGCCGTACGATTACGTATTAAATGCGAAAAAAGATTGCTATCCAAGAAATATTCGTATTACCGAAACGTCATGTAAAGTGCATTTGCAGGACTTATTAGATCACACAGTAATTCAAATCTTAAAAATTCCCAACACAAATATTTCCGTAAATATCTTTGAAAATATTGAACTTATTTGAGCTTTATTGATGGTAGTAGTGGCCATTCGCAATATAAACAAACATTTAGTGAGTCATCAAGTACAACTGATTATTTATGTTTTCGATGATGCCATTACAATTGCGGTTTACGGATGAATGTGGAGATAAACATATTATATGAAAAAATCCAAGGTATTCTTCAACAAGGTTTTGTCGACCCATTAAGTTCGAATTCAAAAAAAAAAATCCATTATAGGCACACAGGAAGAAGTTGAAGCAGTTAAATATTAAATTCAGTAAAATCTGAAATTATTAATTTACATCACTCTATTTATATGCGTGGTACAGAAGAAATTAAAATTAAACTTACAATGATTTTTTCAATAATTGATGGAAAATATATTAATAATAATTACTTTTATATAAAATTTTAGCTTATATTTATCTTAATTACATTTTTAGCTAACAAATTCTGTAATACAAATATCAAGCCAAACGTGTTTCATATGGCTGAACTCCTAATCACATAAATAAACTTGATAACATGGATAAATTTCTCGTTGACCCAGAAATATTTTCTTTTGGACTGTCTACACTACATGCACACATTCGATTTTTAGAATGATTTTACATATTGCATACAGATTAGATTTTCAAACATAGCAGGTATGGAGATAAAAAAAAAATTAAATACCGATATCAAAAATTTAATAATAATAATAATAATAAAAGGGTTTGCAGGTGAGATGGGCCGAAAATAAAGTTAAGTTTTTTGAAAAAAAAGCTATGATACAAAAAAGATTTTGAACTGGAATCGGGTTATTGATAGATGTATTATTTCAAGATATATAATAATTGTATATTTATCTTGGAAAATAACTCTTTATATTCCACAGGTAAGGGAACATTAAATGAGGGAAACACTGCTCGTCGGTTTTTCAAAAATGTTGATAATAGTGCTGATATTACGGGTGTTGATAAAAATCTAATAAAACAATTCGGAAATATTTTATTTGCAATGTCAATTAGGCACGAAGTCAATGTATCAGAATTTAAAATGTATACTATAGATACAGCAAAATTATTTATTTCTCTGTATCCTTGGTTCTACATACCTAGTAGTGTACATAAAATACTTATACACGGAGCTGATGTTATAAATGGAGCATTTCTCCCAATAGGTAAAATATAAAATCTTAAGTTATTTTAAACGATTATAATATATATAATTTTATTTTTTTAATAATGGCCAGTTATCTGAAGAAGCAGCGGAAGCGAATAATAAAGAATACAAGAAGTTTAGAGAGCACCACACTCGCAAAAATTCATGTTCTAATACTAACGAAGACCTTATGCATATGCTTTTAGTAGCTTCTGACCCATATATCTTATCTTATATTTCTTATCTTTTATATTATTCTATATAATTACGGAAAAAATTAACACGTGAGCTAACAGATAATGAAATATCTTTAATAATTTTACCCGATAATGAAACAGAAGAAAAACTTGAAGACGAAGCATCTAACAATAGCGAAAACGATGGATTGGAAGAGGATAGTGACAGTTCCAGTGATACAGATGAAGAGAATGAATTTCCTATAGTATGTTAATTGTATCTGTTTGAACGCACCATCGCGGAGCCTTTGAAAAATATTTATCGCCAGCCGGCCGCGTGTCACTCGCGAACGTTCGCTTTGAAGAAGATTATGAAACATGGTGAGAGGAGGAGATGGTGATAGTCAAGGACAACAAAAGGTCAAAGAAATGATAGACCAATTAATAATATGTCCTTGCGCACAAACCAAGCTTATTATTATTAATGTTTACAGACAATAAGTAAATAAAAACAATCTGATCTTGGGTGGTGGTGATAAGGGTCCAACTGATAATCACTATACCTGACTCCTAGAGGGCAGCGTCAATCAGCACTGCTACCAACCGGCAGATTGATGGCTTGTGTCGGGAACGATGTTGGTACTACTGGCGTACGCGACGTGCGTGAAAAACCGGCTTGTAACAAGGACTACGGATGAAAACCTCGTGGACACCAACGAAACCAGAGTGATCGCGAACCGAAAACAGGTTGACGTACGGGAAACCACTCGAAGAGGAACTGTCTAACACGTACAAAAGCGAGTTTGTGAAACACGGGCACGGTGATGGCACAATACCACTGTCCACCAATCAACCGGCGCGATAAACGGGGCGTAAGAACGCAAGGCCGCTAAAGTGACCACGAGGTCGACAATATCTAAAAAAAGAAGCGTTGACACTACACGCGGTGACACACACACGAGATCGACCAACGGTCGTGGATCAAACGCACGACAGACGACAATCGAGTACGAAAAGGAATCGGCCTTAGGAAATAATACACACGGAAAGAAAGGCGGCGCAGGCGCGATAGTTATCGGCCGACCAAGCGCGAAAGTGTGTCGCAAAAACAAACAAGTTTTTCAGCACACTCCACTGCGATTGACGGCCTGGGCGACCAGGTACGCGTCACCGGTGGGGGTAAAAAATATGGGGTGCCGACGGTGGTCTTCGTGAATCCTCAACGCTCGTCGCGATGGTGCACAAACAGTATCATATTTATGTAAATATTTTATCAATTTGAAAAATAAATGAAATTAAAACAGTAATATTTTTTATTTTTAAAATTATAATTAATATCGGAATTCATATTAATAATTAATTGATTTTAATTGATTTTAATGAAATGATGATAAAAAAATGAATTTAAAATTGCAGTAAGTATCCAAAAAAATTATATTTTATGAATAAATAATTTTGTCCTCCTAAATCAACTTTCTAGAACACTGTGCGCTATGCTGCACAATACGTATTGGCAGTGAATAATTATAATTGTTAATTACTCCACTAAAACACAACATTTTTGAAAATCCTTTCTTATTAAGTGGTGAACATACGAGAAGAACCTTTATTCCAAATTTCAAATCCGTACGTTGTGTAATTTTTGAGATACAGCGATCAGTGAGTGAATGGTATTTGAATTTTATGTGTATAGATTACAATTTGTAAAATGTTAAATCCAAAATTATATATGCACAACGTATTATACTGCTTGGCATTTGAACCTAAATTAATGCAAGTTATAATAATTATAATACATGAGATTTCGGTATATTTAATAAGTTCACATTTTTAACGTGACGGATTCGTTATGGTTTTAAAATATCTTAAGTTGACTTTGCTAAAACTTTATTTTCACTACAATATCTTACGGAGCTTAAAAAAGATTTCAAATTATATAGAAATTATAAAGTTATCTATTTTAACATCAAATTGTCGAGCTTGATGAAAGTTAAGAAGAAATATATTGTTATTCCGTTCCTAAATTAGCAAAGTTTTAACTTAACCCACGGAAAGTCAATAATTCAAATTTTCACAGCTTCCGTTATCTTAAAATTTTAGCCTTGAGTCATTTGAACTTTCAAATGTATGTTATTTTAAGTAAGACTATTATTATTCAATTTAATGTTGTTATCATATTGTAATAATTTTTCGTGGTAGCATGTAATATAACTGTAGGCATGCATTTTTAATATAAATATATATAATATATAGTAGGACGTAGATAAAATACAAATTAAAATATTATTATTAAAATATTTTGATGCATTTGGATATTAAATGCTATGAAATAAAAACATTAGATAAATATTTTTTTTTATTTACCTAATTATATTTACTATCTGTTAAATGAAAAATTAAGTACATAAGTTACAGATATACTCGTATGTATTATAACATACGGTTGATTTTTGGAGGAAACTGTTCATTACTAAACCTATATTTTTATATAATTTTTTTTTATTATTTTAGATTTTAGATATCTGTTAAATCCATCCCTAAACCAATTTCTTTTCATACGATGATTAATACGTTGTGAATTTAAAAAGAAAAAAGAAAAATTAAAATAACTTGGATTTTTAGTGAATAGATGTCGAATTTAAGAATATTAGTTTACAATAATATTATCCTCTTTTTCTAATAAATTATTTATTTTAGTTAATGGAATGTAATAAAACACAACATTTATGATTGACTTATTATATTATTAAAATTAATTACTCAAGTTTTATTACACTTCACACGTAATGTAAACGTATAATAAATAAATAATTTTTAAAATATATTTCTAATTATAAAGCTTATATTAATTTTTAAATATTAATGTAATATTAAGGTTACAAAGGGCACAAAGATAAATATTATTTACACATATATATTAATCTACTTCAGTTGACTTTTATTTAGTTTAACATTAATATATAATACCATTGATTATTTATACTAGTAATTATAATGAAGGTTAATACCTGTATTACATTAAATATATATGTTTGTCTACACCTTTTATTTTCATTTTAAAATTGATGAAAATATACACATGATATACGTTTTAGGATTAAGTTAAATAATTTATTATTAACATGGTAGTTCTAACATATTATTAAGGTACGAAATTCGAAATTTTAAAATAACGTTAAGTAAAACTAGATGACTCATTGAAAAAAATGTATACATGTATCGAATAAATGGATATTCTTTATAATATCCAATGTCCTACACACACACACACATATATATATATAATAATTATGTATAAATATAAATAACTGTGAGTAGAGTAAAAATTAACCAGGTAAGTAATTTTCAGCTTATTTTTGTGAAAATATATTGCGTGACAAAAAAAAAAAAAAAATAAGTAAAAAAACATATTATTAATTTGTATAATTATGTAATTAAATGTAAGATTGTTTTGATAATATATTAATTCATAACGAGATACGTTCCTGTCTACCTCTTGTCATTATCTTCTTAGCTACTTCAATGAATCGTGACGGACCGTGGTGCGTAGTTACACCAAGAGGGCTGCTTGAAAATTAATGACACATACCCGTAACACGGATTCAATTTGACCGTTTTCCCGTCCGCGCGATGTACGATAAAGTTAAATATTTTGGAAGCCACTGTACAGCGGCATTAATTTTCCTTTGACATATTATAATAACATACCAACGGGCACTGGCGACCCCGATGACTGGGGGAAACCCAAATTCATTACAGCCCCGTCCGTGTTCTCTTTCTCTCTCTCTATTACTGTCTATCTTGTTTATATCTTCGTCCGTATCTCAAAACTGAAAATTGATTTGCTCCACCACTCACGTACACACATTGAAGTGGTCGATATTATTGCTTTTACCCGGCATATTGCTTATCGTCACTAATAGAACACTCAGAACCACGTGGTCTACGATTATAGATCTTGAATATTCGATCGAATAGGAATCGCATATTATTTCCTTATTTCTGTCTGTTTCATAATTTCTACAATGATGACGATATAGTGTACTAACAGAATCCGTTCATTAAAAATGTCCCATATGATTTTAGGTTTTAACGAAAAATCAAAAACCTTCAGATATTTAATTTAAGTATTTTCTTTGCGAACAGTAAAATGAATAACTGGATAAGGACTAACCAACATAATAATTTCATGTTTGTTACATTATTCCTTAATTACTGAGATAATCTTATAAAATTATTTTATTACAATAAAATTATTAACTTTGAATCGAAATGCAGACATAGCTATGATCGATATTTCTAAATGTGTAATTTATTAATTTTGATTTATTATTATTAAATATTGAAGTTAAAGATTCAAATTCTATACACAATTCACATGATGATGGGCATTTGATTTTTCATTTTAAAAATCAAAATTACACGCTTATAATTTATTAAATCTAATTAAAGGCACGGACCGGGCGTGGGTCCCCTAAAATGTTGGGGTCTCGGGAAGTTTCCTCTTCTGCTTTGTCCTTTCGCTGGTGTTTATGATATTCCCATTAAGTTAGTGTGTCAAAGGTAAATATCATAAACTAATCATTTATCGAATATTTATCAACAAACTTTAAAAGTTAAACTTCTATGGTAATGTAATAACTAATAACTTAGATGATATTTATAAATTTAAGAAACAGTTTGAAATTTAATTATCACCAGGTATTTTCGTTATTTTTCTTTGAAATAAACAATATTTACTGGAATTTTATAAAAGGTAATAAATATTAAAATACGTTTTAAAAATCATAATAGTAAATATCTCTTTTCTTTTCTTAAGTTATGCCATCAATGTGATCATATTTTTTTCGTGGAAATAGAAGCAATTTAACTATCATTCTTTTTGTTTTATAAATGTATTATTTTTAATGACAACATAAATAACTAAAATTTAAAATTATTTTAATGTTATTTTATTCAATAATTTTTTTATTATAAGAAATATAGGAAATAATTAACTTTAATATTTCATTGAAAAAATGATTTCTAACTAAAAATCTTTTATAATTATATTTTTATTTTAATCAATACAATCTTTATTTATATATAAAAATACTGTTTACAACAAAGTACTCCTAGGAATTCATTAAATTTAAATAATTTACGTTCTTAGAGACTTATAACAATAATAAAATATTATACATAAAACTAAAATGTTAAATAATTAACAAAATATTTAATCTATTCTGGTTTTACATTATTACTATGCTATTTTTATGTTACTTATTATATGTTATAACTTGCCTCCACACATAATTGGTAGGCAATAAATCTAATAGCTTCTTGTCGTTGAGAATAAATAATAATTTATATTTATATTTAAAAATGATTTCATAACACATAAATCGTTATTAGTCATAGGAAATTATTTGAAATTCAATCATTTTTTATTCCCCATTTTAAGGAAAATAAAATAAAATTTTGAAAAAATAAAGTAAAATTAAGCTTACTAAATGTTTAAACGAATTATATAAGCAATTTAAAAGATAATTCGTAAATATAAAATAGATAAATCATTGGTAGATTGTAAATGATTTATAATGTGCGTTAATATGATTTAAAAGTTAATTACAAAAACTTCAAATATTTATACGTATTTTGCATACGTGACATCCATTTTGAACATTTTTTATTTGTACATTCTTAAGTATTGCACGTTTTATTGTAAACTTAATAATATTAGGATATAAATCTTCTCGAGATATCTGTATCACCTGACAAACAAATTTCTAAGCGGATGACATTTTTCATAAACGAATTATAGTAAATGTCTATAGGAAGTTATTTGCTTCGATACTACTGTATTCCAGTACATAATACGTGCATAAATATTTTATATATAATTTACGACATTTTGTATTTGCTATGTATATTTAAAAAAAGAAAAATTGCAAAATGAACTTTTTAAACTATTATAGTATAACTTTTTTTAACTATTACAAAAAAAAATAAATAATTGAGATTTGATTTTAATTTGAATTATATTTTTTGTAATGGATTTTTAAGTTTAATATTATAAAAGTATTTAAACATAAAATAATTTCACAGTATACTTACCTTACTTTATTTATTCTTATGATTTTTGTTCTTTTGACGAATACCGGTTATATTGGAAAGTTTCCAAACGTAGTATATTTTCTTAATGTATGTAAAATGTCCGTTTTTATTATATTTAATGATTTGAGTTATTATATATATATAGACGAAATCTAAAGTTAAAATGCACTATATCGTTAAATTAAAAATTTAATAAAATATTCAATTAATAATGATAATTATTTCAATTAATTATATTATATTATATGATAAACAGAAATGACACGTGTATGTCGGATAGTAACTGTAATGATTTGTGGTACTCATATTATAAGTTGACACTATTACTACTAGAGATCCATAATATACAATGCAAATAATTATTAGGGTTTTCCATATGAAATACTCGAAAAAATGTATAACAATAAGTTCTTCAAAGATAAGTTAGGTTAAGTTTTTTTTATAAATATTTGTAAAGTGGTTTTTAATTAATTAGCTACTATATCACTATACTTTGGGGTAGGATTACTATACAGGGCAGTTCCTTCAAAATTAACAACAAAGCGTACATGCACAAAAAAAAAAGTATATCACTACGCCATATGAGTTTAAGGCTTCTGAGAGGATTTACTGTATTATAAATTGAGGCATATTAAATCTCAGTATAATTGATATAGATTTGAAAATCGACTATATATATATTGTATTAAATCATCAAACCAAAGAACTTATTTTGACCTTCGAGTTTATTATTAATTTTGTTTTAAATTAATTTAATTACGAATAAAAAATAAAATAATTATAATTTGTTGAATAAAAATAAAACATTTATCAATTAATTGAAAGAATGCTTAAATATTTATTTTATGAAATTATAAAAAAAAAATCATATATTGAAACATATATTTTGAGATATTTAAAAAACTATAATATAATAAAAACATTTTTAACATTATAAAATTTTATACTTTTTTAAAATTATATAAATATACACATGTGTCCATTAAATTTGTTTTGAACTATATGAGGGACTCTTTGTAAAATGTTGATATAAAGGAATTGGTTAAGCAATGAAAATGCGAAGTACATAAATATTAAAATATTAATTGCTGCGTATATGGGATTGATTTTTGAATGGCATTATTGTCAAAAAGTGTGGTATTATATCTGTACCTAATGATTATTTATTTTCATGGTTGACACAATCATTGATTTGTTTGACTACAAAGTTTCATTTTGATTCACAAAACATCGAAAAATGTTTATAATATTAATAGATATGTAATTCGTAATATTAAAATACTAGTAACATTGAATGGTAGATATTTTTTTAGAAAATTTTAGAAATGATTCCCCTGTGTTTACAATAACAATAACAATAATGGCTTTAAACGCTTACGAATGTGAGCACTAGAGAAATGTTCATAATTTTTACATTATTCTTTTATGTTTATTAAAGATTGTATACACTAAGTAAAATCAATCCACATACTTTTAATAAAAAAATTATTAAAACCTATTTGATTCGTGCATACACCATGTATTTACAATTATTTACATACTTATTTTAGTACACTTATACTTCTTCATATACACATACATACAATTCTATTTATGTTCAATATAAAATATGTATGATGTATTATATTTTTCCAGCAGCAAGTTAAATCTCCAAGGGGAAAACTAATGATATTTTTATTTTTAATTTAATGTTGAGTAATTTATGGAGAAAAAATACTAAACATTTTTTGGTTGTCTCAGGAATAGTGTTATGTGTAAATGGTGCATTGTAGGTGAACTACTTTTTCCAGTCTATCGCGTGTATTATTAATTGTAATAAAACATAATATATCATTATTTTACGATAGATCGTATATATTGGACCGGTGCCGAATCGTTAATAGATCAAAGTTAAGATCATTATGTTTTGTGCATGGAAAATAAAAAAAAATAAATATCAGTAATCAAGATAGAGTCATGACGCGAAAATTAATAATGATTAATAACCTATTTTATAGGCTATCCCGTCTTTAGCATTTGCTTGCAATGGTCTGAGCCGGTGGCCACTACTGCGCTCTGTAAGCAGAAACTATGCCTTGATTTGTAATGCGATACACCACACGGGGTAGAAACGAATATAATAATACATAAACAATTATAAGTATAGGGAATTGGCAACTATTCGTAGTTGATTAATTTATTGATATGTGCAATTACAGAATGTACACCCTTTTTTCTTTTCGCCCATTAAAAATATGATAGTTAATACTGTAACGTTCAAAATATGATGCTACACGAACGCATGGAGAAATGCCCCATTTGAATTTTATTAAAATTAAATTTTTGATTAGATGTTATTTTTCGTTTTTCGTTCATCGTTTATTCCATTAATTAATACGATCCTATGATAGATTGGCCGTAAAAAATGTCCATAAAAAATAGCAGTCAATTTATTAACAACATTTTGCTTACTATTTTCTTTAATATTTTATTTTATTTTATTTTTTATAGCAAAACAAACTGCTTGTCTAAGCATAATACATAGAATAGTATTTTATAGATCGCGTGTAATGTAAAACTAACTTTGTCTTTAAATGAGTATATTATCCTGAGTGCATTACTTATTTCATTATTTGAAATATTTCGACTGAAAAATTAAAACAATTTATTCTTATTAAAGTTATGTAATTTTCATTCGGTTTTTTTTTTTTTTTTTTTTTTTTAAAAACATTTAAATGCTTAATCGAAATTAAATTATGAAATAAAATTCAATTAAAACTTGATTTTATGAAATTATAATAATTTTATCTAATTAAGATATAATTTAAAATATATATATTTAAAAAAATAATAGCAATCAAATAATAGTAATCAAATATTTTGAATGTAGCATAAACTATATACCATGAACCAAATATATATATATTAAGTATGTTATATATTAGTTGCGTAGCCAATATATTTAAATGGGTATTAAAGTTTTAAAATACTTAAATACCAAATTGTAATATAATAGTAAATTACATACATTTAAACACGATCTACTCGTATAGGAGGGGATATAGCTTTCTTAGCCCCTCTCTCATTGCTCCACCAATGTTATGTATACATTTATACATCTAGTTTTATCGCTCAAATTAATAATAATTTTGTTAATCGTACATGGCAAAAATATTCTTCAAATGTATGTAGAATTCTATTTGAAAGATTAAATTTAAATGTATTCAAATAATTTGTTTAAAAAAATAATTTTTTAATTTTAAATACTATGCGACTGTAATCTTGAATATATATTAGTTTAACGGTATACAAAAAGTAGTCCTTGATTAGTTGTAATGAAATTATCGTTAAATTGTAACTAACTTTTTTAACTAACTTTCTAATTAATTCATAAATTTAAAACACAAAATATAATTTAAAATACAGAATAAATCTTTTACAATGAAAAACAGAAACTAAAATTAAAATATAAATAATAATTTAATAAAAATAAAAATAATAGATCATCATCTCAAATAATAAATAAAATTATAATAAATACATCACAAAAAAAATTCATACTTCTATCATTCTAGGTCATTAAAACCAATATTGTATTATAAATAATTTCCACTGTATATTAAAATAATAAATTGATATTCATAAATACATATTGAAAAAAAACATATATTTAAATGGTGTTTAAAATATTTTGAAGTTATTTCGAATCATATATTCAGAATATTATACTGAAGTGTGAATTGAAATCGGATAAGAAAAAAATGTCGCATTAAAAGAAGTAGTTGAAGAAATCCAAACAAGAGCCACCAATGAAAAGGAAAGGTGGCAAAAAGAGAAATTTAAAATTCAAAGCTAAAAAACTTTTGAACTATTCGTATAATAATAATAAGTTCAGGGCCGGACTTGACGGAGGTTTTTAAATGCACTTGCCCCGAGTAACAAATTTTTTTGGGGGGGGGGGCATCCAGATGCCAACTATTAGAAGAAAAATTTAAAACTTTTTGACCAATTTTTAAAAAATAAATATAAACTACTGAAAATAAGTAATGATTTGTATTTATATTATTAAGTCTGCAAAGTCAATAGATACGTCAAGATCACTTCATGTGACAATAATGGCTATAGCGTTGAGGCATCCAGTAAGCACATAATATTTTAGTACATAGCCATAAATATTCGAGCGGTTATATAATTTATTTCTAAAGATAGTGCGGTAGGTTAGTACCAATAGTAGTGCCCAGAAAATCCGGGTTTGATAAAGCATGACAAATTTTTACGATCAATGTCCCATATTATAATAACGTAGGTCGTTGCGTTGTTTGATTTTCATATAATTATATTATACTAACCTTCATTATAAACAACTAAGTATAAAGTAGCAATAAATGAATAAACAAAAATAAACTATACGCTCATTATCCATAAACTATTAATAAGTAAATATGTATATATTAGTTTATTATAAAGAAATGAATAAGACTTCGATTTTAATTAGTGCGTTTAATACAATTATATATTAATCGTATGATTTTTTTTTTCATTATTTGAAATAAACAATCTGTACCTTAGGGGCACATTACGTTTATGTGGTTAGTATAGAATACATAACAATTAGTTTTATTAATCACATGTGGAATTAATAATGTAATTAAATATTTACAGGTGATACTTGATGTGAGAAATCATTCATTAATAACACCTAATTGACTTAACATATATTTATTTTAATTATATTTATTATACTGGAAGAGAATCTGACTTCGGATTAGCTAAGGGGGAGGGGATGGACAAGCAGATCATGACACCATATATTCTTTTCAGGCATCTGGGTAGGGTCTCAGAAACATAAAATACTACAATATTACGTATTACAGGGTTGCTGTTGAAGGTAAGATAATTATAAAAGCGTTGAGCGTGAAGATACTTCTTCGCATGCTAATTTTATTTAAAGATCAGAGTTGATACTTTATTTCGAGACGTAAGAGGGGTCGTTTCAAAGTTTTCTGAGTGCTATGTTTTGAAGAATTTATATATTATTTATGCTTGAGTTTTTTGGATTACTTCATAATTGTGTACCGAATATCCAGATTGGTTAGACAAGGAATTTATAAATGAGCAGTTTTATTATTAATATTAGTGTATTTATTATGGTTAAGAAATGTTCAGAGAAGGCGAAGTCGAGAGTTTACGTATAGATGTTTAGATTTTATATGCTGGTCCCAGGTTAATCTGTGATCTAATGTTAGCTCAAGATATTTTACTGCTCTTGCGTTTGGAATAAAGATACCATATATGCAGACAGTTGGGCCGGGCGTAAGTTTAAGGGTAAATGTACATTGTATAGTTTTAGAAAGGCTTATTTTTAACCGTCATTTGATGTACCAGTCTTCAATAAAAGAAAGGTGATTTAAATGGTGGCGCGAAGCAATAACCAGGTCATCATTAACTGAGATTATAATCTTGTCATCAGCACACAGTGGGGCAATTTACATCGAAAGCTGACAAAAATAGCATTTATCAAATTTTACTTATCTTATTGAATTATTATATAAATCAATAAAAAAGTTCATACTGCATTGTTTACTTATTTTATGCACGTGTTGTGGCTTAAATTGATTTAGTTATAGCAGTCGTAATATAAGTCCACCGTGTGTTACAGTGTAAAATCTAACAGAATAATATTATTTTAAATTTTAGTTTTTTTCAGTAACTAATATTATTTGCTTATTGAATTAAATTTATTATGGAACCACTATCTACAGGTTAGTTACGTAACGTTTAATACATACGTTTTACTGAGTTATACATATAATAATTACATAAATAATTAATAATAATAATAAAAATAACAATAATATATTTGTATCACAAAAATGATATACAGTTTAAGTTCACTTCCAAGGCTTTTCAAGCTTTAAAAACTTCAAAATATAATACCTAATAAATTAGGTCATCACAGTCAGAATCTATTTATACGAAATGGGACAAATATGGGCAACATTTTTTTTAACAAGATAATAGAATACTCTATTATATATGTATATATGTATGTAGTATACATATATATGTATTATATATGTATATAGTAATAGTAAATGAACTCATTAGTATAACATTGGGATGTTTAAGTGAAAATGTAAAAGTTGTGACTTAATTAAACGATCATGGTTATGCTTTTTTCCTATTTAGGGTCGCCTTTTTTGTTTATATGCAAATTAATATCTTCAACTTAATCGCGTACACAGTTCAATACAGAAGGATTTTTCAACTGAAAAAATTCTAATGAACGACTATTTGAGCATGAGACTTCAAAGAATCATCTCAATGTATTTATAATGTTTCAAGATCGTTCAATCATTTTAGGTCGCATTGATGCTGAACTTTAAAAATAAATGGACCAAGAAAAATTGTATTGGAAAACGGTTTTGACAAGACTTTTCAGTATTATCAAGTTTTTAAGGTTAATCTTATAAAAATACCTCAGTTATAAGTGGTAAATATGTCCTTTCAAGCAAAATAATTGCTGAAAACAGTTTAGCTATGTGTGTTCCTTATGCAGCCCATTCATTAAATTTAGTAGGGAAATCTACTGTTGAATGTTCTATATTCGTATATTTTTTTAGAACTTTTTTTATGTTTTTTGACAAATTGTTACAATATATTAGAAAATTTAAAATCAAACAAAAAAAATCAAATTTGAATGCACTAAAAATCTCCACCACTCCCTGGTCCTACCGAGCTGATACAACTATAACGTTTGTTTAAGGGTATTATCTAATAAAAACTACTCTGCACATTTTTTCTGAAGATTTAAATGAACTAACAAAAACAAGCCATGAATCAAACGGTTTGTACAAAAAAGTATGTCAACTCGAAACAAAAATATATTGTATATTTTGGCACGACATTTGGGGTAGGCTTAATGCCCATAATAAAATGTTATGAGATAAATATACTTATTTTTGCACTTCAAATTATGAAGATTTAATAAAATTATGGGGTGCGCCCCGTATACGCTTCCTCGCAGTGCACCCTGGTAACAATTGATAAAATTTTATTTTGTCAATTGGCTAAAGTATACGGACCCTTGGTTGACGGTCCTAGCATCTCCCGCCTACTATGCAAGCGAACAAACGGCATACTAGTCAAAAAAGCCCTTCTAAGGACTTCTTAACGAATGATTTAATCCGAATAATGCAGTTGAATGTGGAGGGCCTTAGTAAAGCTAAAGCTGATATCTTATGTAGAATCTTAGACGATGAAAAGATAGACATTCTTGCTATCCAGGAAACACATACATGTGACCAAGACCAACTTATGAAAAGAGGAACAATCTCAGGGTATTCTATCGCTGGCGCAACTTACCATAGTAAATATGGAACTGCTGCTTATGTCAAAAACGATTTAAGATGGAACCACATTAAATCCTCAGACGATAATAACATATTTTCCATAGTTATCCAGATAGGGAACCTATATGTAAATAATATTTACAAGCCTCCGGCTACTAATTGGCCCACTCCTGCTCTTAGTACGATCAAATACCCAGCAATATATATTGGCGACTTTAATAGTCACCATACAAGCTGGGGTTATAGAGTTAATAACACCTGCGGAGACAATCTAGTAGCGTGGAGCGAAGCTGAAGGAGTAAAGTTAGTCCACGACGCGAAACAAAAAGGTACTTTCCACTCTGCAAGATGGAACAGAGCGTATAACACAGACTTGTGCTTTATATCAACGGAAAGGAATGGTGCTTCCTTACCAACCCAGAGAAGAGTCTTAGGAGACTTTCCTAATAGCCAACACAGGCCTGTAGTCATAGAGGTAGGATACCAAATCCAATCAATTAAGTCTATTCCTAAGCCAAGATGGAATTTCCGAAAAGCTGACTGGATCTCCTTTACAAAAAATATAGATGATAGTATAAGATGGATTCTTCAAAGTAGTGGAAATTATAGTCGCTTCTCAAAACTTGTCATAAATTCTGCAAAGAAAACCATACCACGAGGATTTAGGAAAGAGTACATCCCTGGTTGGAACCAGGAATGTGAGACATTGTACACTTCTTTTAAACAATCCGGTAATAGTGATGATGCAAAGAAAACGCTTGAGGCTTTAGATAAACAGCGCCGAGACAGATGGATAAAGATGGTTGAAAACACAGATTTCAAACATTCCAGTCGTAAAGCATGGCGCCTTCTTCGCAGACTCGGATCTGATGGATCCTCAAAATCTAACCTCCCAAAGATTAATCCAAACCTCATAGCTAACCGTATAGTTGAAATGTCTAGAGCTCCATTACACAAACAATTTACTATGGAAATTAAGAAAAAACTCTCTATTCTTAAAAAAGAGGCTGTCAGACGAGACTCGATATCTGCTCCATTTTCACTAGATGAGATCAACATGGCTATATCTAAACTTAAGACCGGGAAATCTGCCGGTGTTGATGAGATTTTCCCGGAGTTTTACAAACACTTTGGTCCACGCACTAGAGCTTGGCTAGTCTCCTTTTTTAACAACATCTTGGAGAATGGAAATATTCCCCCAATATTTAAAAAAGCCAAAATAATAGCAGTCTACAAGCCGGGGAATCCAAAAGACCTCCCTCAGAGTTATCGTCCAATTGCACTTCTGAGTATTAGCCACAAACTGCTTGAAAGGCTGATTCTTAATCGGATCAGCCCTACTATTGATCGGGTTGTTCCTGCCGAACAGGCTGGGTTCAGACCGAATCGAAGTTGTACTGACCAGATAGTGGCCTTAACTTCGTTTGCGGAAAACGGTTTCCAGAGGAATATGAAAACAACAGCTGTTTTGGTTGATCTATCAGCTGCCTACGATACTGTTTGGCGAACAGGCCTATTGACAAAAATACTCCAACTGTTCCCATGCCTCACACTTTATAAACTATTGAATAACATGTTATGCAATCGCATGTTTTCAGTCATTTAGGAGAGTTGCAAAGTAAAGTACGTCGCCTAAACAACGGCTTACCACAAGGTTCTGTCCTTGCCCCGATATTATTCAACCTCTATACATCTGATCTGCCAGCTACAAATTCCCGTAAGTTCATCTATGCTGATGATATCACTCTGGTTACTCAACACAATAAGTTTGAAGTTACCGAGGAAATATTAACAAATGACCTAAAACTAATATCAGATTACCTACATAAATGGCGACTTATTCCTAACACAGATAAAACTGTAGTGACTACATTCCACTTAAACAATCGGTTGTCAAAATATAAACCCCAAATTAAATTTGGTGGAAAAAGTCTTGAATATGATCCGACACCGAAATACCTAGGAGTGACGCTTGACAGACAGTTAACCTATAAACATCACATCGAAAATACTGCTGCTAAACTTAAAACCCGAAACAACATTATTCATAAACTAGCTGGCTCATCTTGGGGGGCAGCTATGCCCACCCTAAGAACGTCGGCCTTGGCGCTAGTCTACTCTGCCGCTGAATATGTCTCCTCAGTATGGTTAAATAGTTCGCACTGTAGCAAGATCGACGTTCAACTTAATCATTCTATGCGTATTATCTCTGGCACTGTCAAATCGACTCCGATAGAATGGCTCCCAGTCCTCTGCAATATTCTACCATCATATATCCGGCGTAAAAAGGCTGCATGCAGAGAATGGTCAAAATACTTATCTAATACATCTCTTCCATTAAATCAAGACACGTCAAACCAGAATCTTAGGCTAAATTCTAGAAAACCTGCTTATGTAACTACAACCAGACTCATTGATAAACTGTATGATGGTATGGACAAATGGAGACTAGAATGGCAGAATTCTACCAAAGACAAGTATAGCCTAATCAGAAGCCTGGACAGTCCAGTTCCCGGTCAACAACTAGCCCGTCACGAGTGGGTAACACTTAATCGCCTACGTACAGGACATGGTCGCTCCGGAGAGATGCTACATAAATGGAAAATGAGAGATAGTCCAGGCTGTGACTGCGACCACCCATTACAGTCCATCTCCCATATTATAAGTGATTGCCCTCTTCGCGCATTTAACGGGACAGTGGAAGAACTCCACTATGCAACTGACAACGCGGTCAAATGGATAAGGACACTTGACATCCAACTTTAGACAACTATCAAATAATTGACAACATGGAAAAGTTACCCATAGCCTTAATTTTTTAAGTTTAATATTGTTTTACTGTTTCGCGAATTATTTATATCTTTATCTGTATCTAGTTTGTAATGCTTGCATATTGTTGCCATACGATAATAATAATAATAAAATTATTATAATATTGCTATCTTTAAGTGCATTTTGAAATTTGTGATATTGATGACCATATATGATGAATTCAAAATAAACATGTTTTACTGTTTTAGGTAGATGGTTATAATTTGTAAGTTTGCAAATCTTAATTATTTTTCTTACTACTTAAATATTGAATATTTTTTATTTTATTATTAGGAGCCTTAAAAGGAAATTTCTTTTCTTCTTATTTTAAAGTCATAATCCAGCCTTTAATAATATGTGAAGAGCAATTTGACCATCACAGTAAGATGAGAAGATTTTATAAATTGTAACTTTGGTCATATTTGTAAGATAAATGTTAGATATAATGTTTCTTCTTATGGCTATTAAAACTCAGTATGATTTAGGAACGTTACATTGATTAAGATTATTTAGAAAAAACACTTAACATACATTTAAAATACCTTACGCAGGGTATTTTTCTCCTTCAAATAAATCATAAGTCTATATATATATATATAGACTACAATTTTTTATTCAGTCTTAAATACAATAAAAACAATACAAAATAGTTTTATTTCAAATGCTTTGTCATTTATATGTGTATAATTTCAATGTTTATTACAATATTAAAATACACCTCGTATATTATAACACTTAATTTATTTATGTTACAAAAATATGTTTAGGTAAAAATGTGTCAACTCAAATAATGTTCAAATAAAAACTTTCTGGTTTAACATTAATAAATTCAAGTGCCAAATTCTTCCAATGCTCTGTAGTTGAAATTTATTACATTTTATTGAACTTTCCCTAGTGATACACTATGCTGCAAGAATATATATACTTTTTCTTCTTCCTAATCGCATGTCCCCCTATTTTGCATAGTTGAACAGTGAACTGCCATTTCTTACACCAAAACCAATGTCAAACGTTATCTTGTCAAGCACTTTTATCGCATACTTTCTAATATATACCTTATATTTTATTGATCAATAAACAACACAAGTCAATAGTTTTAATAATTTTTATTCAAGTCCGGGTATACTACAAACAAGATAATATCATGTGAACGTGAAATAAATTACTATCATAGGATTTGTGAACAAAACACGAAGGAAACCATTTGTGATTTAAATGTATCAATACAATCATAAATGTTTTCGAAATTCTTTATAATTTTATTTATACGTGAAGATATAAACAACGTTAATAAATATAATTTATTTATAATTTGATAAATTTAACGTATTTACGTATGAATTTATGATTGGCATAGAGCGACACAGAGTGATAAAATAATATGTGTTTGAATATCAAATTGATTACATTTTATTTATTCTTGGTGAATTATGTAAAGATGTAGAGTATGCATAATATTTATAACTTTTAAACTAGTTTTCAATTAAAATAAACTTTCAGAGAATTTCCGTTCACTTCATGCATGAAATCAGAAAAATATATTATCACTTACACTTATGGTTGGTTGCACCAAATATTTACACAGATATAAACTCGTTAACTGAAGTAAGAATAAAATCAATTTTATCTGTTGATAAAAATATACTCTATCATGAGTTAAATTAGAGGCTGATTTTATTTTATTAGAAAAAATAAATATTTATTTAATTGATGTCTATTCTATCAATATTTTGTAATTATTGATTTTTTTTTTTTTTTTTTAATGTATTGATAATATATTATTTCACATATTATATTGAGTTTTACTGTTTTGTTATTATACATTTTTAATACATTTTTTGTTTCTAACTTACATCAAAAAATTATAAGTAGTTCAATAGAATTATTTTCATCAACTTATACTGAAGGTACCACTTATTTAACTACCAGTAATCCAGTATGCTACTGGTAATAATCTGAATATAAAATAATGATTGGGCAACACTTAAATTTAAAACATGTTATTTTAATAAACGTTAGTTTATCATTTGATAAAAATCTAACGGTAAAAGAATGTATATACCGATAGATAACGACAAGTTTGATACTTTGGTGCAAGTGATTATTTATTTTCAAACGAAGTCTTATGTTATAAAATAATTTGGTTATTGATATATTTTATTTTGACATCTAGTTCATCAATTATTTATTCATATTCTATCCAATTGAAGCAAAGTATATTTCATCTTTATAATTTGTAAGTAAATTCATCTAAATACATTATAAATTATAAACTATATCAACTAGAAAATGGGTTATTTAAAGAAATATCACTTTATTAATCTACGAACTTTTAAATTAATGTTTTCAAGTGTATATTTTAAATACTAAAAAATTCATATTTCATTTTTTCTTCAATTTATTTTTATCGTTTGCCGATTAATAATAAAATAATAACAAATAAAAGTAAATATATATTGATGCTGTATATTTATGCAGAATAGACCTAAGGGATATTGAACCCAGAAGGTATTAGAGAGGTTTTGTTTTTATACATTGTCTTAAAAGTCAGTATATGAAACGTTGATAAATAGAGAGGAGGCTTCTTGTTTGTCTAGGTGGCGAAGAATTCGGTAGATTTCTGACATTTTGATTTATGTGCCACCTTTTCACATACCCTTTCCGACTTAAAAAAATAAGACTTTATTCGGGCCATGCTTAAGCGTGTAAACGTGCAAGTCGCCGACATTAAATTGGAACCAACCGAAATAAATATACGAGAAATCTGAAAAACTAAAACGTCTGTCTTTTTCCACTTTAGAGAAAGAATAAGTGTAAAATATGAAAAATAATTGTATACAAAATACAGCAACGATATTGTATCCTCGTTGGTCTCTGGAGCTTTAAAACTAATGCGCTCTGACGCCGAGAAACTCTAGTTATATTTGATATATTATACGTGTTAAAATGAGTTTAGGAAAAAAAAAATATCATACAAACGAGTGGAAGAACGGCGGCAACGGCAGCGTTCAACAATGTAATCGGAATACGGTTTTTCACGCGAACAACACACGGTCTCAAAATAAGGGACCGATTTTCTTTGGAAACTAATCCGGGGGGTGGAAAAAAGTCGGTTATGTGAAAACACCCACTGGGGATTTTATTTGCTTCCTTTCTGCTGTTATGTCCAAAAATGTTCACGTTTTGTGCTTGAACGAGTAGACATAGAATTTAATCATTGCTTTGTGTTGTTTTAGCACTCTATACCACAAGGAGATATACTTCAATAAAGTATGATAGACAGTGTAAGACAAAAATAATTTGTTTTTGTACAAGATCCTGTTGACTTCGAAGTAAATAGTTCAAATAGGTTAAAGAAAGAGAGAGAGAGATACAGACATTGATATAGAAAAACTAAACAATGATACAGCAACTAACGACAATGGCGCTGATTGTTAATTATAAAAGTTTTGACGAAAAGGATAGTTAATTATCTGATACGGGTGTCATTTGAGCAATCAATCATGAGTGAAATAATAGCATAAAAAATGCTATGCATTTCCGTGGATCATAATATTTGCGTGTCTGGGCTTGATTAAATATTGTTTTTATTTTATGTGTATTTATATAAATATATATATATAAATTTATATTACTGTTCAGTGTCATTCAAAGACTTGTTTTTTAATGAATATTTTTATAGCTTTCGTGACGCACTATGGAAACGTGAAAAACTCACATTTACCCATGGATGTTATCGACTGAAATTATGTAATAGTATACAAATAAAAGACACCATTATTGTTTTATAAAATGAAATTGCTTCGATTTAGCGTATTGGATTTAATGGAACCATATATAGTTTTCTTTAAAATTACACGTAGTACCTGGGACGAATCGCTCCATTATTAGAAAAGGATAAATTAAGATTTTGTTCTAAACAAATATGTAATATTTAAATCAGCTATACAAGTAGGGTATTTATGGTACTTACTACCAATCCGAACATAATAAATCAAGGTTTAAGTTGCTCACCCTTTATTATGTCACGCATGTAAACTCCACCAAAAGTACCTTTTTTTACTGTAAATTCCGCCACTGAAAAATATCAGGTAAAATTGAGTTCATGTAAACTCCGCCAGTGAAGAAAATAAAGTAGTAGTATAAAATGAATATGATAGAGTATTATAAAAAAATTATAATATAATATCATATCGTTCAAATTAAATATTTAAATCATAGTAAAAAAATTGTAATTAATAATCGTTATACTTAATAATCCAAAAATATAAAGTTATGTCATGTATGTAAACTGTATGCTACGCAATTTGTAAATATTCTAAGTCTTGTATTACTCCGTTTGTGTACCTATTTATAGAACCCTGTAATACTGTTATTTTTTTATTTTATTTCGAATTTTTTAGCTTATTTACTTGAGATATGCTATTTAGTTTTATAAAAGTATAAGTTTGAAATTCGGTAAAAACTTTACTAAAAATATGAAAATTCATATTACTTTTCTAAAATGAATTTCTTAGATGACTATGAAAGGATTCACAGGATAAACCCAAAAAAAAAACTGGCAGAGTTTTTTTATCTTTTTATCTTAACCGATATTCTGACGGAGTTTACAATCACCCATTATGTCTATTAAAGATTCAGACCAGTGATTTTTATAGTTAAAATTATGTCTCGGCAAATCTTATTTTTTAAATGATTACAAAATAGCTACAAATAAAATATACTTGTATTAAGTAAGAATTTATGTTAAGATGAATAAGTCTGGGGGTAAATAATTACCCCAGACTTATTTATATTGTGTATAGGTAATAAAATAATGTATTTAGGTGTTTGACCTCTCCAGTAGCTTTAAATAATACCACTATAAATATACTGTTTGTTGTTTCACGTTATTTTTGTACATTTTGTTTTATCTAGAACGTATTAAAGTCGTATACAGTGATATATGAAAAATATTTACCCCGCGTTTTTGTTTTTTTAAAATCATAATATTTTTTAATCACTTTGTAGAATCTCTGTATATCTCTCAAAAGTACCTATATTTAACTTATTACTTAGAAATGTTCAATAATATTTAGTCATAATACGGTGTTATCAAAAGCGAATATACTCGTAATATATTAGCGTTGAGGCCATATTCACTACAGGAAAATACTATTATCTTTTTTAAAAATAGACTAAGTTAAATCCGATTGAGTTATTAGATTCTTAAAATAAATATAAATAGCAAACAAAAAAAGTAGATCAATGAGGTTCAAATTATAACATACTATAGTAAATAATAACCTTGGGGTAAAAATTTACCCCGTGCGTGTAAATATGACATCCAAATGTGTGCACCGTACGACGGGTTAATTATAGATTATTGTTTCATTTCTTGTTTAATTCATGTTTTCATTTTTAAATTCGAAAAAATGTTGACATTTCAGCACGCTAAAAAACCTCTTATATTTTTCACACGATTAAAACATTATAAACTCAAAATTTTTTTTTGGCGTTATAGATTTAAAATACAATTTTTGAAATACTATGAATATAATTTTATTCGTGTATACATATTATGTTAAAGTTTCAATAAATAATGTTCAAAATACAATTTTTTGCAAAGGTTGTAATGATAAACATTTTCACTCTTTTGAAGTTTCATAAATAATGCAATATAGCAATATAATACCTTCAGTTATTGATTTAAAAATAATATAATAGATTTAATTTACTTACAAAACATTTGAATCAGTTAATATTTTTGTTTACTTTTCTATCAATAAACTGATTGAACTTACCTGTAAAAATAAAACAACAAAATTAACAAACGTTTAAATAGTAATTGCACAATAGAGTAATCATTAAGTTATTGTCTATATTAGAATAATAAATATCATCTTGCTCATATTATGAGCAGGATAATTAATACAACTTTATTAAATGTACCTATTATTTTTTACTATTAAAGAACTAAATTGTTTTTCAAAGTACTCTTTATATTGTCTATGTTACTAAAAATACAATATTTTAAATAACATTTTGTTATTTTAGATTTTAACTATGGAACATGGAGATGACTAAAACACCAAAAAGAACCAAGTAGAATTAACAATTATATAATCAAAAATCATAAAATACGGCAATAAATATACCAAAATAAGTATACATGTTTCATAATAAATATTTATGGAATATATGAACAAGTAATTTAAAAAAAATAAATAAAAATATTACACTCAACAAACTTAATTAATTTTACACACAATTTTAATTTTAGTAAATAATTGAGTTTTATGAATAGTATCTACGTTATAGAAAAATAAAAATCCAAAACATTTATATAGAGAGTTGAATTTTAGTAAAGTTGTAATTGCATTAAAATTTGTTTATAAATTATGTTTAACATTTTTATTTATTTAAAATGTAATAACAACTTATCGAATATTGTGATTGGTATTGCACGTTTAATGTAAACTGGTTAAGTACATCACATAATAGTTCTAATATCGTTTACTTATAAGAAGTATTGAGTCAAGATCCAAATTTATATTTTTATCTGGTAAAAGATAAGGATGTTTACCAAATATCTATTCAAGTAATGATATAAGGTAATCATAATTCATCTAGATAAAAAGTAAATACATCTTTAAAAACTATGATTTTATATTAAATTGTCAAAAAAAATTAATATATATTTATAAATGTGAAATACATTATAAACTTTAATTTACTTATACGTAAATATAAATAAATATAAACGTCTCACAAAATAGTCTTTTTCATATCAACTGCCGCCCATCGTCATATCAATGTATCACTCGAATAATTTTATAGGCGCTTCGGGTGTAGTATATGCAAAGCAGTAAAGTAGTCAACAACAGTACCACCTATGGGCAAATTGTTACGGTTCTATGAATATTATTACGATACATATATGTATATGTATATATATATATATATATATATATATATATATATATATATATATATATATGTATGTATATTGTACAAAGAGAAATGAGAAAAATAAAATGACGTGCGACTAAATATCAAGTAGTGCGAACGTGTTGCACGAGTAACACGTACCTATACTTTGTGTGCGTTGCTATTTTATATTTTCTCGCCTTCTTCTCTTTTTTATGATCACAGCAGTAGTAGAAGATATGAGGGTGGTAGCCTTGGTTCGCACATTTTTACAGCCGTAAATCGACTCGTTGGCGTATAACACGCTTCCGAAAATGTATAGTTTCTTCCATCATTTTTTACCTACCGACATTTAACGGTGAAAATAAAACCGTGAAACGCAACAATAATAATAATAATAATACTTTGGAGACAAAGAAAGAATGTTGTAAATAATTTTATCGCACCAACACGTTATATTATAGGTATCCGTTAAGGGAAAATTGGATAATCCAAGAGTCGTAAATATTGTTTGTGCATTATAATATAGTGTTATACATGTCATAACAGGGTTATGGATGATGTACTACAACCATTCTAATTTAATTTTATCCTATTCAATATAAACCTTCGTCCTGGTTAATTAATACCATAATATAAAACCTCGTTATAATATCGTCTGCATGCGATAGAATCGAAATAACAATAATTGTTTTTGGATATAATAAGGATATTATGTAAAACATTAACGCTTCTACATCGATTATCTGCATCACTTCCCGTCACCGTAATTCGACAACGGATTACATTTCTACTTTTGATGAACAATAGTAATGCATACAGCGAAACTTATAATTATAAAACAAATAACAAATAATAGAATATACTCGTAATGATGATTGATGAACATGCATGTGCACAATGAATAGTTAGTCTAATAAAAACAATTTAATTACTAGCCTGTAATATATATATAAATTCATGTATATTTTATTTAGGATTATGCGTCTCCTTTATTTATATATTTCCGATATTGAACATAAGGCTTTAATTATTTAAAACAAATTTAAATTTAACTTTTTTTTTTGTAACTTAAACAAAAAATATTTTTCTACATTTTAAACTGACCTTGATAACCAAATAATATTTAATATCGGTTTCTCGATATATGTTTACCTAATGATTAATTATTCATCACCGGCACGATCAAAAATATTAATACAGTGGAACTTCGATAAGTCGAAATTCAAGGGAAATGAAATTTTTTCGACTTATCGAGGTTTGGATTTACTAAGGTTTTCAAGTTACCAAGGTTTTAGAAAAAAAATTCAACCAAAAGAATTTTTAAAATGTATGTATGTATTAAAGTTTTTAAGTAGCAACTGGCAATCAGTGCCGGCGCTAAGTATTGCGGGGCCCTGGAAATTAGCTTTTAGGATATAAAATGTCAATGTGTCTCATGGTATTAAAATGATAATTTAAAATCACAGGGGCCCTTTAACAAGCGCGGGGCCCTGGACAAATATCCAATTTGTCCTCCCCTAGCGCTGAAATTACTGTCAATACCGATACAAATGAAAAATACTGTTGTGTGCCGAGATTGTATTAACTAATTTTATTACATACGATAGTAAACACAATAAATTCGATTAGAAAAAAAAAATCATCGGAACGTTTAGATAAATGTTTATAAAGCTATCCGTCTATATTCGGAGTACAATATGTTCGAGTTACCTATAGTTTTTTTTTTCGAGTAATCGAGGTTTACGCAAGGGAACAGAATTTTTTTTCAACTTATCAAGGTTTTTGACTTATCGAGATTCCACTGTACTTGTTTTTATGGGCGAGTTCGTTTTTGACCAAAATCGTAAGTTTCCTTTTTTGGCCGATTCACTTTTCGATCAAATTTAAAATAGGCCGATTCCCTTTTTGGCCAAAAGAAAAATTTATATAATAAATTTAAAATAATAAAATAATGATGTACAATGTTTGATTATGATGGAAATTACTATAATATATTAATGAAGATTCAGGGTTTTTCTCACGTAGCGAGGTTCTAGGTTCATATATAGAGCATAATCCCATTTGCAACAGTATCAAGGTTGGTACAAAAACTAGGTTAGACTTAGACTATAATTCCTCTTGGGGCAAAGCCTCATCCCCTCGAAAAGTTCCACGCAGTGGCACTCGAATTTGTGAGTGGAGCCGGGAGGCGTAACGAGCGAAGTCCTAAAATTTTTAAAACTAAAGTTTCGATTTTTCGAAAAAAAAATGCAAACAATTTTCATTACGATATGAGATCAAAACTAGATATAAAATATCATTCTCTATTATATTACCAAATATTTTAATAATTACTGACAATAGTTGTACATCATTATTTTATTATTTTAAATTTATTATATACATTTTTGTTTTGGTCGAAAAGTGAATCGACTGAAAAGGGAAGGCTACATTTTTGGTCGAAAACGGCCATGCCCGTTTTTATACACAAATATAATATTGAAAGTTAAATAAGAGAATTTAAGAGTTTAAGTTATCTATTTTAATCAATTCAATATATTGTTCCATTGTTAGATCTTTTCTAGAATATGTCTCAGTCTTCTGGAACCACTGTACAGCTGCAAATTATTCTCTTATAGAACGGATCCAAAATACAATTTTTTAAACTCATCATAGTTAATTCTAAAATATGATCATCATCCACGCAGCCGACGAGTTATGCATAAGCTCAGTATTTTCATTCTAACCGATAGAAGAGTTGAAACTAACTAGATATTTTTGCAAAACTTAATTGAAAGGTGCATGATGCATCTTATGTACTCTATCGAGTTAGTTTTGAAGTTCTTTTCCGCCATACTAATCGTCAACTCTCTTTACCATTGATGATCACAACATAAATTATGATAGAAATCTATAGAATCTATCTTGTATTTTATATTATTATTATTATCTGTTTATTACCTACACCCATGAATATTATTGTTCATTACTATCATGCGCCATATAATACTAAACAATTGACAATAAAAGTCGATACCATATTAAGGTTTTCTTTATGTCAATATTCTATAAAAATAGGCTATTTCGAGAGTGCGATGATTTTGATAATACATTTTATTATACTTCTTTATTGTTTTCAGTATCTTGTTACTGGTAATATAAACATGTTTTCTACCAATGATTGCATTTAAGTTATAATATAATATTCAACCATTTGTACGCAGGCAAACAAAAACATTGGTTAATGATTTTTGTTTGCACATATTTTTGGAATAAAAGTTTTTTTTTAATTTTTTGCCCGGACTATCATATTCTGCAGATGGCATGATAGTGCTTCCGTCACCAACTGCTCACAATTTTATAATTTTGCTATAGATGGTTACATTTTTCTGATAAGTGACTAAGATTTTTATTTTCGATAGTTTGAATTTCATATCCGTAAATATGATAACCCAATCTAATGTTTGAGTCTATTTTCTATTTTATTCTGTTTTAATACTAGTACACTATAAGTACTATAAATTAATTCTTAGGTATTTTCCTTGAATAAAATATGTTTAACAATTTTTGTTTGTTTGTAGATAGTTTCGTATATCATTAATGATTATTTGTTTACTTTAAGTTCCTTTTATCTTACTTATGTGTTACTGAATTATTAAAAAACTTAGTAGCTTCAGGACATTGTTATCGTTTTGAACTTTGGATATTTTTTAATATCCCTGTAAGTCCCTGTAAGATTTGTATTTTTATTTGAAATATATAATGTATATTATTTGTTATACACAAATAATATTGCAATATAACGATATGAATATATTATAATAAGTATATTTATTTCACAATAATTTAGTAACAATTATAACAACATTTGCAGTACACAAAGCTCCAAATAAATAAACATTCATATTATGTTTTTTTTGTATTTTGAATTTTTTCAAAAATTATACATAATTTAAATTGGTGTCCGTCGTATTTATCAAAAAAAAATTTTGTATTAATTATTTTTAAAATTTGTTCTCATTTGTTACTTCTTATGAACCTCAATGTAATTTAAATTATATTTTCTAAGAATATAATATAACATAATGAAATGCATATTGTAATATAGGCTCATAATAGTTTTTTATTATATTAATTTCTATGTATTATTTTTACACATTATTTACTCGTATTATAGAGAATGGTAAATCAAAAGAAAAATCAAGGTACTCATAGGGCTACAACTATATTAATTTTTATTCATTTTATATTTAATAAACTAGTTAACAGTTTTTGTTTGTAAGAAGGTCGATTGATCTAATTATAATCATAAATTGTGTTTGTACAATACACTGATAAATGGAAGAAAGTCCCAGGAAAAAAAGTCCCCGGAAAAGTCTCCGGTAAAAGAGCCACCGGAAAAAATATCCACATTGATTTTAACCAGACGATTTACAAAATAAACTTTTTAAAAATTATATTTTTACTTTATCGTAGATATAGGTTGTATATCCGGATTTATCTGAACAAGCGATTATATACACCTATAAAATAACAAGTGAAATAGGAACTGATGATGATTTAAGTAATCGGTTTCGTCGACTTCCTCCTCAATTTCCGCTTCCGATGTGGAATTTGCATCAAAGTACCTTACTAGATTGCTAGTAGTAAAACCAACAAAGTGTGTGATGAGTGGTATAATAGGTTTAGTTATTTGATTGGGCATAAAAATCCATAAATTTAGAAATTATTGAAAAATATGAAAAACAAAGCAAGGGCTGATAAAACCAAATTATTACTTTGTGAACTTGGGCAATCAACTTATAAGCAAACACATAAAGGGTATATAATAAAAATTCAACTAAAAACATTACGTAAACAATTTACTAGGGGAGAATTTTGCATTGATTTGTTCTTAACAAATATAGGGTAATATAAGAACGAAATTTGATTAAATTTTTAATAAGTGTAGTTTTTGTATTTTATTTTTTGACTATTGTTAATAATATATTGTTCAAAATATATATATATATTTATTTATTTTTTTTATCCATACATAAAAAAATTCTTAAATTTGATTTTTTTTTTTATTTTTTCGTATATTTTTGAAAATTTTGATAAAAGTTTTCATTATCTATGGGTGGCTTCTGTTATCAAGTATTTTTCATGTACAAATATTGTTTTTGGACATTGCAATTGGACATTGTTATATAATTGTAGTTTTTTTATAGGGACGTTTTATCCAGGGAATTTTTTTCCAGGTTTCCAATAAACTATAATATTTTTAAACTCAATGCGTCAGAAATCATAGATCTAATAATTGTACTCGATTCGAAAAAAAAAATGTAGTACAGGGGTATTGTATAATTACACCTCTATAGATAAAAATGATTCAAGAGCTAGTAATTTAATTACCTACATATTATTTAAGTTGATATTATCATGAACGATAATATTATATAACAAATATTATATGGACTGTAGTAAATAACTAGAAAATATTCGAATTCAGCGTTAATATCGCATTTAAATGAAAAATATAATGTGGTGTGTTTTTTTAAAATGAGTATTATTTGTAATTAAAAATAGTAGGTAATTTGAGTAAAATATAAATTAAGTTTCTGTACAAGTACAAAAAATTAAATGTAAAATCTATTTAAAATTGGACATTTCGGAAAAATTTACTTTTACAAAAGTATCTGAACATACATTTTTTAACTGAAAATAGTCAACAATTATGTCTAATAAGAAAAGAAAATGGATCAATATAAACTAATTCATGAGCCACTCAAATAAATTACTAGTGTACTGTTATAGATTCCCTATAAAGGTAAAATTGAAATACAGATAAACGATATGGATTTACGTGACATACAGTATTTGAGATTAGTTTTTAAATTAATTATTCATCTAAACTTCTAGTCACTGGTCACCTGTATGGACGCATCGGGACTCCACTAGACTGTAGTGAAAGTATTTTATAACAGATGAAACGACAGTTTTTCATTGGTCCCTTTTCAAATGAACTACACAATATTCTTTTATCGAACAAATCTCAGGGCTATTAAGATAATTTTATAAATTTTCGGTGGCATTGCTGGTATACGAGGTTCTGTTAAAAAGTCAGGGCACCGTAAAGGGAACTGATGGATTTTAAACAATGTTGCTGTCAGTGCTTTGCTCAGTTAAATTTTTTTATGTAGATAGAAATGAGATTATTTTGAATCTTATTTTTAAAAACATAATTATTTAAATATTATATTTTTTTTTTAGTTATATAGAAAATATTTATAATAATAAGACTATATCGGTATAGTTGTTAAGTGTAAAATGTCAAACCACTAATAAAAATGACTATTATAATTATAATAATTATTAATAAAATGTGTTAAATAATTACTCGCTTGAATATACATTTTTACAAGATCACTTGAAATTACATTTAAAATCAAGATTTTAGTAAGCTTAAAATATTACATCAATAAAAAACTTATTGTTTTTCTTGAGCGTATTTCTTTACTGCATTATTTATTGAGTGCATTATGTACAAAAAGGTAGTCAGAAAAAAAATTGATGATTTTTTTTTTTTTTTGAAACTTCGAATCTAAATTAACTTTATTTAAATTTTGTTTTCATGAAAATGTTTAATTAGTTTTAAAATATTACATTGTTCGTATATAATTCATGATGTATTATACGAGTAGCGTTGGTTATTCACTGTCCATTAAAATTATCTTTGTGGTATAATTATGTTATTAAACGAGATCAATATTGTATATGAATGAAAAACTAGATTATCGTTAGTTAATGAAAGTTAAAATCAAATATATATATATATATATATTATGATTTAATTCATTAATAGTTGAATATTGAAGTAAAAACATAGAAATATATAAATTAATAGGTACAAACAATTCTACATTTCATTGTTGATTTTAAAATAAATTTACAATAGTGAATATTATTTAATAAACAGTTGAAGTACCTTATATATGTTTAGATGTGTTGTGTAATATTCAACCATTATTATTAACCGTTGTTTTGTGCATTCACCGAAAGAATTATGATATAATAATTTGTGTGTGTGTGTGTCTGACACATTATGTTATTAAACAATACGAAAATTTCGTTTTATATAAAATAATTTGAATCTAATCCATGTCAGGGTCTCTCTACTAAACTTAACCAAATCAAGCCTAAATATGAATGAGACCTATAATATACAATGGAATACTGATCAGGGTCTCATGTTTTACTTCATATCTTACCCATAACAATATGATCATATGTGCCCCAGAGTCGACCATCGAATATTATTTATTATTATTATCTATTAATAAATTTTATTACAAAATTATTACCTTCTTTGATTACTGCTTATACCTATACCTTCCTTGGTATTACTATACTGTAGGCATAAGTATTGAAATCATCTATAGGGGAAATATGTATACTGTTCAATTTAGAAACTTAAACAAATCTAATTTTGTGCGTCAATTAATTCCCACTAGTATATCTATGCACTGATATTATTCTTGTATGTTTATGATATTTCTCACTCTCTCTCTCTCTTTCTTTGAAAATGGATTGTGTGTATGTGACTGTATGAGCAAGATTATAAACCAAGCCATAAAAAATGAGCAATGATCCAATACGTCAGTTCACGCTTTGCTCTCGTTAAGTGCATTTTATAATAAATTGGAAAAAAAGAAGCGATTGCTGTACAATTGTGGAAAAATATTAAAATATATTTTAACTGACTGGGCAGATTTTTATAACAAATATGCCCCAAGAAATGAATATCAAAACATTATAACATTTCTGTAGGTATAATTTCGTTTTATGCTTTATACAATAGAAAATTTAAATTAATTCTGTGTAAGAACAAAAATTATCTATGATATATTAATTAGGTTTTGTATTTTATGATTGAAATATATTGTTGATTTTTTTCCAAAGATAATAGTAAAAATAGAAAAAAAATAGTTATCCAATATATTTTAAATTGGTTGTAGATAGTCTATAAAAACTAATATAAATTGAATAGATTAAAAAGAATTACATAGATTAATGGAGATATATTTTTACTTAAAAGATAAAATTATGTATTTATAAGTATAAATTTATATATATAAAATGTAAAATTTATATTTAAATATTATTTAAAAGGATAATTCAAAAGTCTTAAAATGTATTGATCAGTGAAATACATGGTGATTCAAAGCCAATTTTTTTTAAGTTTGGTTCAAAATTTGTGAGATGAAGCCGTAAGTCTCCTCTTCTGACGATGTCTAGTCGATTTCTTTTTTTCGTTATTAGATAATAAAGCACAGCCTCTGATATATTTAGTTTATATTTCATAACCATGAATTTATTTTAGAAATCGATAAAAGGAAAATAATTACAGATAAATCTTGGTGCATTGCATTGAACGGAAGAAAAGTTTACCGCCCCCTAATCACCCAAAACGAACTCACCGCCTCTCGGTACTTCTTCACCGACCACCGGGGGGCAATATCGCCCCCGTAGAGAAGCACTGTTAAAACGTATAAAATCATAAACTGTTTTCTATTTATGATCATTACTTTTAAATTATAAATCTCGGTAAAAAATTATGAAAACTTCATTTAACTTGGTTTTAATAATGTATACTATAACATTTTATATGACAGTAAAATAAAAAGAGGATGTATTTGAACTATTATTTTAAATTAAAAATGTTCAATCTATGTAAGTATTTTCATATCATTTTTTATTTTTTATTAATAATAATCTAATTACAGAACCATACAAATTAATATTGGCTGATAATTTAAAAATAATGTGCAGTTTTTTAATAATCTTATAGTAAATTTAAATTTAATTTCCCTACAGTAAAATATATTTTGATCAAGCATAAATGTAATACATTTACAAGTATATTAAATTTGTGTTTTGCAAAATACTTTTGATATATTTTGATTATATTTACACATAATTTTATTTTTTATACATACATTGTTATGTATATTGCCGAATTTCCTATACAATACATTTCCATTTTTTTTTTTCAAATTTAAAATTATATAATAAAACTTTTTGTTTTACGTTTTTGAATCGGTAGCTGAAGAGAAACATTGACACGATGATATTTTTTCTTTGGTAATAAAACACTTAAAATGATTCAAGAATAAGCAACAATTTAAACCACGTATACTTTATTATTGCTTGTAAATGATTTTTACACAATGCTTAAAAATAATTTTCTCTTAATATTTGACATACAACTCTATTTACCTACGAAAATATTTTTAAAAACCTAATTTATTTTATAAAATATTAGTTATATTGCTATATATTTTTATTTTTACCTTGAAATCGTGGAAATATTAGTATAATTTGACAAGTTATTAATTTAATTTATAAAACACGTCATGTATACCCACAAATAGGTATTTGGTAGTTATATAGTTGATAAGGGTGTATTGACATAAGGGTCAGACAAGGATAGTTATCCTTGGCGAAAAAACTTTAAATGAACAAAATTGTACAGATAACTAGTTAGTCAGTGTTATTGAAATCGTTATTGGTTAATGGAAAAAAAAATGCATGTGTACAATGTTAATAAAATTAATTAATTTGTTATAAAAATGAAACCGTGGAAATTTATTACATTTATCATGCGAATTGGCCCAAGTGTTTCTAATATTATTAATGTTTGTAAAGAAATTGTAATCTATTTTATGGACTGTAATGTGTTGTTTATATGAAATTTGTTTGTTATGCTATCAACAACTTTAATGGTTTTATTAATTACCCTACGTTTTTCATTTAAAGTAAAATATTAGTCATTAAAGTTAATTTAATTATTCGTGTTTTCTTGTTAAATAATATTTTTGGCTTATCTATATGTTAATATAGCGAAAACGTTCGAGGATTAATTAAATCATGCGATTACATTATATATACACTTGGAACAACACAACGATCTTGCGGTCACTCAGTTCGAGGATCAGCACTTATGGTAGGTATATTTTTATGGATATTAGTGCGTTTTTCATATGGTTGTCGTATTTGGACGTCAACGGAAACCTGGTGATGTCCATTCGAACGGCCGCGGACATTCATCTTTACTTTCACAACGTGCCGATTTGTGCACGGATTCGATCGGATTGTCGACGACGAACCGACGCGCTATTGTCCTTGCGCGAATCGCTCTAACTTGTACATCGGACAATACAAAATATGATATTATTTTTCCGCGTTACAGTGGATGCGCTACCGAGAACTTTGTGCAGTTAACCGAACAATGGCCGTACAGATGCTCCGCTCCGATGGGAATGACGACGTTTTCGGGTGTCCTCTCTCCGGGGCAGGGGCGACGACGGAAGTGCCGCCCAATAATGTTCACGTGTCACCCAGGTTGGCGTACCTGGTCTCATCAATCACACGATGCGCATTTATATCTCGCCGAACCGTGTGATCAAAACGTAACACTTGAATGTATTTTTTTTCCTCCCGCAAACGATTCTTCCCGAAAGTTTCCGGGTTTAGTGGCGGAAAACCTTCGGGTGATGTGCGAGCGTAAGCATGTGTGTATGAGTGTCCGTGTGTGTGTGTGTGAGAGTGACATACGATATCATCTCACACACACGGCTACGGCGGAAATCTTACAGAATTCGCAAGAGGCAATTACAAAATATTCCTATTGCTGGAGCTGAAGTGCGTCGAGATACAATTGTTCAAATTATCCTAATGCTATGTTAAGCATACTAACATAATTTCAATACACCATCAATACTATCTGATTTGTTTTGATCGTGTAGGTTTGATATAGCGTTTTAACAAGTTTTACTTGTAAATTGTACGGAAGGTACAGACAATATACGATTCGATTTTTATTGATTTATGTTTTGTTATACATAATCGGAATATAAATATAATATTTATATGATATATAATAATATTTAAATGATTCAAATTAATAGTGTATACATTTTATGCGTTCATAATACATAACAGAAAAATCAATATAGTTTTATTGACGCATGACATTTCTATACCATTAATTTTTCCTGACGTATCAATATGCCTAGGTATTTCTCGAAAAACAATAAAATAACCATTTACGTAAAAATGTATTTTTTTAAATTTAACATTATGCATTCCCAATTTGTTTCTTTATACTGCACAGATGAAAAAAAAATCTTATTTAGTAATCAAATGTTTCATTTAATGGAATAGTGTAAGAGGTTTTTGGTATAGTTTTACTGTTAAAATGTTCAACTTAGAAAAAAAAAAATTTATACTGTTATTGAAATTACGCATTTGTTTTAATTCTCATGAAAGATACAAAAATAATTCATAAATCATAAATACATTAAAGTTAATTCATAGCATCCAAGTTGTGATAGTATATAATAATATAATAATAATAATAATAATATTATTATCTAGTATATTATACAATAAATAATTTTAATATTAATTACTTTTTAATAATTAAAATAATGAATGTAATAAAAATTTCTCTTAAAAGCTATTTTTAGTAAAAACTTATTGATAATAGCTACCGGAATACATTTTTTATTTAAATGTATTTTTTTTTTATTAAATTCGTGAGAGCATGACTGGCCTTTTTAAGCCACTTCATATGTACAACACATACATTAATACCGAATTTTTCTCCTGTCTAACTTCCTTAACGCAAGCTGAATTTAAATTTTTTTCAACGAATATTAACTAATAATTGTGCTATCTATGTGCACAGTTACCTAAAAGAAGTCTTATGGACTGAGCCATTAAAATGAGCATCATTATTCTAAATAAATACTATTCTTAATTTTTGTTACACTTTTATTTCAAAAATTTAATTTTAAACTTAAATATTCCAAAACTTTAAAATAATATATGTAAATTATAATAAAAGACATTACTTTAATATTATCAGACACAAATAAAAAACAATTTAACATGATTACATTTTTCTAGAATAATAAAATAATTTATTTTTAACTAGTTTAATTCATCTACTACATAACAATTTTCGGAACAAAATCTATAAAAATATCATTATAATGTTTGTATAGAAAATATTTTGTTCTTAGAATTTTATTAAAAAAATATAATTTATAGTGTTGTTTAAAATATTTTATTTGTGCAAAAATGTTAATTAGTCTTATCATTTGTTGAACAAAATTTATATCACGTTGTTTTATAAATAAGCTTTCTTTGCTACTCATGTTCAGACATTTCTATGTGAAACGCCTCTACCTCTTTCGCCGTTCTTTTATATTATTATTTATTAAACATAGCATTTACTTATTGCACACGCCTGTATAAGTTGTAGATTAATTAATAAACAATTTTTTTTTCGTTTATAAAAGTGTAAATAAAATTGTTTATTAATTCATCTACAGCCTACATTGGCGTGTACAATAAGTAAATGCTATGTTTAATAAATAATCATATAAAAAGTATATTTATAGTAATAATGAATCATACAATTTTACCTTATTTTATTTATAAGAAAGTATAAAAAAAAAAAATTAAAGTTCAATCAATTATAATATATAACAAAAATATATCACTTAAACTAACATATAAATTAAATTCGAATTATATCTTCTTAAAAGCAACTGACAGTTAGAGTAGAAAATTAAATCCACACTGATGATCATCAATATTGTGTAAGTAAATGACAATTCATCTATCGGAACGATTTCGACATTGATTATTTGATACAATTATAGGTTAATAGGTTTTTGGAAATACAAAGTAGTTTATTTTGTATAAAGGTATATCATTATTATTTTTTATTTAAAAGTTTTTATCTACTAGGGTTTCTATACCCTTCAGTAAATAATTAATGTAGACAAATTTCAATTAAGTTATTCTAACTAATATTAGTTTTGATGGTTTAAAATTTTTATTTAAAAAATAAAAATGATTTTATCTTCAAGTACATTTGTAATAAAAAACTGTATTTAGAAAAATAGATCTATATTTTTTTTATTGAAATTTTACAAATAAAATGTATTAGTTACGATAAAGTTTTAAGGTATAAAATATTTGTATTGAAGATTTTTTATTAATTTGAGATATTTTTTTTTAAAATAATTTGTTTTTAAATTACGGTTTCGTAAGCAAAAACCGCATATGTTATATAAAAATTTTAATTTATTAATTCTCTTTTAGCTGATAGTAACATTTTTTAAACAATTTATAGAATACCTAATTAAATATTAAATAGCAGGTATTTTAAATTAATAATTTATATAAATGTATTAACAACATTCTTAACTGTGACAACGTTTTTGAAGTTTATCTAATTTTATCCAATTTGAAATATGTACAAATATAAGTATATAGATTCAAAATTTCGATTGGATATTCAAGATATATAATTTTTGAATAAAGGTACAATATTGTAATTATATAAATAAAATAGTATGTTATTAAAATAAAATCTATTAAGCAAATTATTGTAACTTTTTACTGAAATTAGAAATTAAAAACCAAAATATCCTTTTTGAGTTGAACAATCCATATTTAGAAAAGACAAAAGGTGAGCATGTCAGGATAATATAGCCATAAAATAATAACTATTATATAATTATTACTAAACCCAATGGATATAATATAAAATGTATGTTATGTTAATGTATGCTTCAGTGAGCTAAAATATAATTTCCATTCATTCAAAATTATTTATTACAACCCGAAATGCTGACAAACTAAAAATATCAATTCTAAAGTATTTTTATGAAAATATTACTCGATGAACAATAATAAATTTTCATTTTTTTAAAATGAGGAGTATGTACACAAAATAAACAATGATGTTCTGTGGAAAATATATTTTGATTGCTGTAAATAAATGGTGTATGTTGATTGTTACGTGAAAATAATAAATCAATATTTATAATTTTGATGTTATAAATTACAATTTCCTACAATTGTGTAAAAAATTTAAGTATGATAATAATACAAATATGTTTCAATTTAATTATTAATTAGTAAGTAAAAAACAAAATAGTGAGTCTTATGAATTTTTCATAATTCAAATACATAACTTGTCTAAACTTAAAATTAAATAATATAACAGGAATTTCCAAAAACATAATTTATTCCATTATTATTTTATTTGTATTATTTAATTTTAATATAATATTATATATTGACATGTGTTTATAATCTTGTCTATTAACAGGCTGTTCTGTATATTCAATAAACGAGTGAAGAGGGAGAGTTTTTGCCAGTTTGACGGAACGATAGAAATTCTTAATAAGTTACTCATCCTTAAAATAGTAATGCTAACAATAGCTTAACGTGAGTACCTAAAGCAAACTACAAATAATCATTTTATCGAATTATAAGTATGATGTCATATTGATTTAATTATAATATTGTTATTATTAATTACTTAAAAGAATTAATTTCATAGTGGTATTCAATTATTAAATACAGATTTAAGGAGATTTTATTTTACGTAAAATATTATGTATTTAAGTATTCAATATAAGTTTTATTTCCATCCTAATAAAGACACGTGTTTTTTTAATTTGGGTTTTATATTTTAATGTTTAAATGCTGTTAGTGTAGTCAATTAAAGAATTTGATGTTATAAATAAACGCATAAATCATATTTTAAAACTTAATATTAAATTTATAAAATATCTGATATATTTAGTAATTTTTTTGATAACTCGATATATTATTTTCATTAATATTTTTTCAAAATACTGTGTCATAGAATAATTAAAAAATATAGATGAATAAAAATAAACTTCACGTAATAAAGCATATTTATATTACTATAATTTATTTTCCGTTAATTTTAAATCAACATTTTATCTGATAGTTCCTTATAAGGAAAGATTATGAGGACGATTAATATCTTCCTAATATCTTTGTCCCTTTCAATCGATCACTGGTTTTATTTTTATGATGTCTTTCATTTAATTTACAAGTTTTTATTTTCTGAAGACAATGTAAGTACGTGTAAAGTGAATACTAGTTAAATTTGACATGATGACTTTTAAGGTTGAAATAGAAATAGAAAAATCATGTAATAAACAGCACCTCAGGGGTCAAGTTTCCTTTGATCCTTATCACATCAGTGTTGTGGGTAACTATAGTTTTCACATGGCTGTTGCTTTTTACTTCTACCGTGGTAAACTTTACCCTGCACAATACGAGGTCCAATACAATATAAACTGAATCGAGTTTGCCATCTCAAATCTTGAAAATAATAATGTACACGTGACTAGATTTCAGAGATGTGTCTTTGGACGTTATACTCGTGTTTGAATAAAAGCAAACATTACACTTTCAATCGGTGTTTTTAAGTATATAAATTGATCAATAGTAACCGTTATTATGGAATAAGTATTTTTTGTTAATTGGTAAATAATTTGTTTATTTAAATTATATTAAAACAAAAACGCTATTCTGATATGTTTCTTGATATGTTCTCGTAAGTTTTGCAACTGTGTCCTTATGATTGTTGTGATATTTTCAGTGAAAATATAAATCCATTAATAAAATATAATATTAGGGACATGATGTGGCGTAGTAATTAGTTGCGGTTGTCTTTCAACGCTTCGGTTAATAAGCTGCGTCTGGTTATACAAGTTGTCGGGTGGACGATCCCCTGAGAATTCAGCAGCAAAGCTATGCTTCTGCATATATTATGTGTTCGAATCTTCTGACCAACTGAAAAATCTACGATTTCTCTCAAAAACCTAATAGCAGTTACAGCTATCATGAAATGTTCGTAAGAACTACATCAATATTCATTACATATATAGTAATATCAAAAATAAATCTAGATTATTCAGAACAATCTGTTGTAACATCTATGAATTTAGACATATTATTTATTAATAATATTAACAAAGAGACACTTATAAAACCATAGCAAATATTATAAATCAGTTCTTACAAAATTTAACTTATCGGTTGAAATAATCACCGATGAAATAGATAAGCATATTATTAATAAAATCCAATTAACTTCCTTATAATGAATAAAAAACAAGCTTGAATAATAATACAACGATTAAAAAATAACATCTAAACGGTCTTGATATTATACAAAAAAACTCAATAATTAATAATAAATTATCTCAATTCAATATTATTACTTAAGATATCCACACAATAGTAAAGCTTAATTAATATTTAAAAATAAGATGATATAAATTATATTTATAAGAATATACTAAAAAAAAATTATATATTAAAATATAAATTATCATTAATATTTTGTCTCACTGTACGCCTGAGATATTTTTCTTACAATTAAATATTCTATCTCATGATATATCTAAAAAAAAATTGTTCAAATTCAATTTTTTATAATATCTAGTGTTTAGTTTTCATGCCATTACGACTATGATGAGAATCGTGCTACTTCAATATTCTTGAATAGTTTACAATAACATATTATTTTTTTAAGTGACCATCATAATTTTGTGAACGTATGATAAAAAAACAAAATATCAGGTATTTTATAATAAGACATACCAGATAATTTAAAGAATAACTTAACATTAATTTAATTAGTTTAAAAAATATTTGAGAATTTTAAAATGTACTATGTATAAGATATTGTTTACATTTATATAATATATGTACCGTAGATCATAAATAAGTATATTATATAAGTTAAATATATGATTTTAATTATAAAAATAATAATAATGTTAACACATGATAATAGTTAAATTAAATGACATTACAATTTTAAAATAATAAAATAATATCGGTAGACCCGATATAGTAGATAATTTTAAAATTTGAAACAAGTAAGTACTCTAAAATTTCCCTTTCATTTATATTTTAAATATTTTATAAAAGTCCATGTGATAGAACATTTTTTATAATGTGTTTAAAGTAAATTCAATTATAAGTAAAGGTACATAATTTAAGTTAAATTATATTATTTAATTTCGAAAAGCAATCTAATTTTAGTTTTTAAAAATGAAATACGAAGTATAAAACTATTTAAAATATGTTCCATAATAAAAATATTTCTTTATTTTTTTTCAACATTATTTTCTAAATCATACAAAAATCTATTATCAGTTGTGCAATTAAGGGGGGGGGAGAGTATAGAGGTTCAAATCTTCTCCCAGCCCCCGTAATTAGGGAAAGTTATTATTTTTTTTTTTATATAGATAAGATATAAATAGATATATATATATAGATAGCATAATTATAAAAATGTATAATCTTAAACTCTACTAAAAATATATTTTTATGTATTAACCTGTTTATACGGGTTGGGGTAGATGGTTCTGTTGAATTTTAATTAAAGTTTATTAGGTAGTCAAGTATTAGAAAAAAGTAATGAAACAAATTTTATTGTATTCATCACAAAGATTATATATAAATCTTATATTTTAAAAAATACGTTACTTAAGTGGCCGTCTTCATTTTGTAGATAGTCGGCAATCCATTTTTTTATACTGTCCATAACTCCACATCGAGGGCTGTAATTTCCCGTCTAATGTTTTTTTTTTAACTCTAATAGTGTATGTGTGAGTGACTTATAACTGAATTTTTTGGACTTCAAAAATTCCCACAAAAAGAAATCAGGTGTCGTTGAATTAGAAGAACTAGATGGCCAGGCAGTATTATTAACGCGCGGAATCTCATAATGACTGTTCTGATGAACATCTAAACGTTATGTGAAAATGTTGAACAACTTATTACTAGCTGGATTACAGGAATACAAGATTACGAATTATGGTTTTAACAAGATGCTACTAGCTATACAGCACGTATTTCAATGGCTATTCTTTGAAAAATTTGTTCGGATCGTGTGATTTTGCGCAATGATAATGTGCCTTGCCACCACCTTTTCCAGATTTAATGCCACCTGATTTTTTCTTGTGAGGATTTCTGACACCTGAAGTGTTCACTAATAAGTCTCATACCTTAATACAGTTAAAAGAAAACGTTGAACGGAAAATTACAACTATCGATGTGCATGTCTCACAAAAAGTTATAGTCAGTATGAAAAAATGGATAGTATCTATGGATAGTCAACTGTACCATAGATTAAATTAAGACAGACACTTTAGTAATATAATTTTCAAAAATTAATATTGTTGTTAATAACAATTGAATACAATATTTATTTTGAATAAAATAAAATTAGTTCCATTACTTTGTTTCTAATATTTGACTAGTAAACTTCAATTCAAATTTGTCAGAACCTACTATCCTCCTGTATACTCGTATATAAATAAAAAAAACAATGTGAGGTAAGTTCATAGATTATACTTTTCAATTACACATTTGTATTTAAATAATATATAAATAATTCATTATAATACATTTATCTTTATTTTTTTTTTCGGAAAAGTAATTTCTTTATACAAAGTAAAATGTATTGAGCTGAATTAAATATAATAGTATTTGTTTCTATTATTATTCCTAGTACATGCATTATTAATCATTAAATAAAATAAGTTAACTTTCCATATTATATTATTTACTTAAAGAGTATAATGTGGTTCATTATAGACTTATATAATTTTTAAATTTGAACACAGATAATTATTTATATTTGACCATAATTTATTTGTTTAACCACTATAGTAATCATAAAAAACTTTTTGGAGATATAATTACCTAGATATTGATTAATTGTGCAAATACTTATAATAGTAAAATAAAAATATCTATAAATGAATGTTAAGTTATTTATTTATTTTTTTTAAAGCAACTAGTGGTCATGGTGGAAAATGCTGATGCATGCCAAAAGTAAAATAATAAAAAATAAAAATTGGTTTTAAAATACTGACGATTTCAAATATCACTTACTATTAAGGAATGATATAGTTCGTAAACCATCTCAATAGTCATATGATAAGGTTATATGGCCAAAACCATCATAATGACTGAAGTACTATTACTACAGTAGTCGAGTGAATCATAGAAATCCGTTTTAGGTCCCGTGCTCCGACAACTTTTACTATCAGTTGGATACAACTTTGATGAGATAGAGGGAAGTTTCAAAGACAAAAGTTTTTCGTGACTATAAATTACGTGGAAATAGACAATTTTGTTGGGTTAACATTTTCCTCTCTTCATTCTCCTAAGGGGATTGAAACGAAAGATTTTTCAAGACTTTCATCAGCACTGCCACTATCGAAAATTAATACGTGATCGGTATTAGTTATCATATTATTATGGAATTATCAATATTAAATAATTTGAGTGACTAGACAATCTAATAATACTTTTTTTAACTATTTTTTTCTTCAAACTAAATCAAATTTTATTCTTAATCTGAAGTTTCAAGTTTAAAACAATTTTAATGTATTATTTATAAAGGAAGACTAATAATATGATATTGAAAAATTTGTATTTATAAACAATAATTCTAAACACATACGCAACAAATAATACTGAGCTTATAATAATCCAGTAATCTTACGCGAGTAAGTTACTTTTGGCCATTTACAATCTTTCCCATTGTTAGCTTACCTCTTCATTTATGAAGACAAACTGTAGCATTTCACTTATTTTATCCACACCATATGTCTGTCTCATAATATTCTGCTTCTATATACAAAATACTATTTATATTTATATTAATTTATCAAAGTGTTTACAAAAAATCATTTTTATGAAAAATTACTCATTCTGAAAACATATTGAAATAAAAGTACACATTATAGTACTTTTCTAAAATTATCTGAGTCCCTATAAATTCTATAAAATCTTGACTTTTTTATTCAACAGATCAAAATAATTTATGTATTACAGACTGTACATGCCATTTATAAATATAATTGTTTTTTTCTTTTGATTATGAATAACTACTTTAAAACAATATAATTAAGAAGTTGACCAACAATTTTGTTTTTAGTTGATATTGATCTAATATGATTCTTTTTATATATTATTAAGTCTATATCAAACAATTGTTCAATCTTAAAACTATTTATTCAATGATAATAATCTATAAAATGCAGGCATATTTTCAAAAGATGTCTTGGATGGTTGGTTATTAAATACATACAATACCGAATATCACAATAGATTATTTTATTTAGTGATTATTATTTAAAAAAAAATAACGTATTAGAGGATAGACTAAAAGGCTAAATCCACAAGCCTTGGTATTGTTTACGATGAAAAGGGAATGAGCACAAAATCGTCTTTTCCATCTTGCTTAAAATGTTTTTGGCCTTGCAAAATATTTATGTTCAGACACACGCACACAATCATGTATACTATTTTTGTGTAAATACAGAATACACAAATACATGAAACATTAGGGATGGAAAAAATAAAGAGAAAAAAGGAAAAAAATCAAGACTCATTGTTGTGTTTATAGGATTTTCAAGCACTAGGTTTTTGGTGAAATTTTGCGCGCGCTTTTTGGGTCACATAACAAATCATGATTTATTCTATAGATTACGTTAACTGCATTATATTTTCTTCGAACGTTACCCCTAAAAATGGAGTTATTCCATTTATCACAGTGGTCACATGGATGGGATAAGAGGAGAGCATATTATATTTATATATATAGACTTTTGTTTTGTCATTGGGTTATGATACTTATAGTAACTTTTAAGGCTTTCGTCGAAAAGGAAAAGTCGAATTAGGTCATCTCAATGCAGTTTTGAACGATGTTTTTATATTGAAGTCTCAACACGTACTTTTTTGTTTTTTTTTTTTCTAATAAATGTATGATGTTATTTATTTTTAATCATAGTAGAATATAATTATTACAGATTATTTTATAGATTTACAACATAAATATAAATACGTCAAACATAACTAAAAATTAAAAATTAAAGTGATATTTAGTAACTGATTTACTATTATGTATAATATTGTTTTATTCGATATTACTAATAACTTTAAAAATAAAAATTTGTTTTTGTATATACGAAATAGATGAGTTTAATGTAGAAATTATCAAAAATTAGATAGTGTTATGTGATCATATGTGGTATAAAATGGCACACATGTCGTATGCTTTCTACCATTAAAATCATATATAAAAATCTACTATCTAACGTTATTAACCTACTCTATAGCCTGTTGGTTGACAGTTATGCGATTTTAAAAAGCTTGTTTGTTAACAGTTTTTCATATTTTTTTACTTTTTTATAAAAAAGTTTTTCTTAAATTTCTTAAAAAATATTCAAAAACATATTTCTGATTGATGAATCTCCACCATTCTTCTCGCAATTTTTTTTCAAGAAAACTGGTCACTCTATAAACTCTGATTCCATACTTCATTTCCATAAGCATTCGATAGTCTGTGTTTGAGCACCTGTATGTGGGTCAATAAAGTTTTTGCTGTGATTAACTATTTGGTAAAGAAAATCATGGTCTTTAAGAGTACTTTAAGCTCTTTCTTCATCTAAATAAACTATTATTTTAGGTTCTATTTCTCGGACAATTATAAAAAGCGATGTTTCATGATATTTTGTATCAATTATAAAATAACGGCGCTCTAAAATATAATCTTGACGCAAGCAGCTCATACCAAACACAGAAAGTCCTTTAACATGATTTCCGTAATTTTTGTTTTGGTGTACAATATTTTGATTATCTTTGTCAGAATCATTTTTAAAGTTAGAACAAGAACTTGAATCAGAATAAGAATTTTCATTATCATTAGGTCTATGATTACCAAGCCATAATTTACCTCTATTATATTTTTGCTTGCATTAGAAAAGAGACTCGGCTATCTTAACGATGTATCATTTACCTTCTATTTTTTCTCGATGTTTAAACTAACCGATAACGTCTGGACAAAAATTATACTAATCTGAGACTGTGTGATATCTTCTACCAGTAAAAGTTTCATTAATTTAACTACCACTTTTTTCACAACAGAATTTAATTTAGTATACAATTTTTTATTAGGTAATAATTCACAATCTTTTAAAAATTGTATACAAGTTTTGCCATCAAAAATATTTTTTCTATATAATTCACGTAAATTACTCATTTTATAAAATTTTACATTTACAATTAACAAAAAACGCACAACTACGAAGTTTGATAGGAACGAGTAATGAACACGTACTATATTCTGAAATACTAAATGTCAATTAGAATCGTATAATCCTACACCTCGTATATTATATATTCGTCGATACCGTTAACTACATTAGATAACGTAATTATTTGTAGATATCATACGACACCAAACATTTGTTCGTATATAGATTTCGACACATATGCCCATAAAAGAAATATATAAAAATATTAAAATTATTATTTTTGATTTTAAATCAATAACATATATAATAATTTTTATTTACTCTAGGTTTAATAGTTAACTTTTACTGTATTGATATTAGAGTTTTGAATATTGAAATAAAATATAATTAATTAAGATAAATTATTGAAAAAATTTAATAAATAATTTTTATTTTTAAATTAATTTAATGAAAAAACTTTATTTATAAGCGAAAATATATAAAATATTAAATCATAATAAATCCTTAGCAGTAAATTGGACAAAGTTTATGAGTGAAATGAGAAATGTATTTTGTATTTGATTAGCGTTATTTGAATATTTAAATATATTGGCTATAAGTTACTGAAAAAGATTTCTTATAATAATCAACTTATGTTGGTATTTATTGTTTGAAATTTATATGCAATACAAATCAATAAAATGATAAAATTGATCTTGTTATAGGTTTGTTGATTATAAATAAACAATTCGCTACTATAGTTAACCAATAACGGTAGATCCTTACGTATAGTATTACATTTATATTTAATACATTGGAATATTTAATAATGGAAACGAGAGGGGTAAAGGTTTAACATTTAGAAGAACGCAACAGTCAATAATAAAAACGTTTAGAATCGGTTTGCAAAACATAAAAAAAATATTGGCATGACTACGTAAAATAACAATATTAGACCATAATTTATAACGATTTACGTGCATATATTTATAAAGAGAATTTTATCATAATTTGAATAAACTCCATCTGAACGCACTACTGTGCCCTTCCGCATATCCCGCGCAGTTATCCATCCATGTGTCACGACGCCATGGCAACGGTTGCGGTGACGTCATGGACCGGTGAAAAACCATGACGTCGAACGATCGAAGAAATCGTTAGACTTGTGACGACGACCGTCGTAACGTCATCGCCAATGGCGGTCATGTACAGGGTATAAAAAGCGATATAAGTTACTGACTATAGCACATAGAAAAAAGATGTACTATCATATGTTATTCGTGTTTCGTAATCAACGACTTCATAATAATGCTTATTTTCATTTTCCTTTTTTTTTTTTTTTTGTGTATGAAAAAACTATATTTTCTGATACACTTCGGGGGTGAAAAAAAAAAACCAAAAATATTTTAACTAAGAATTTATATGAAATTATTTGATAAATCGATTTGTGACACCACAATATTACATAGATCCCATTTCGCAACAGTTTGCCACCTGCAATGCGGTACATAAAAAGCATGACACATAATTTAATGGATGGGTTCGACCAATAATCTTTGATTAATCTGTTAACTGTTTCAATATTAAATTTAAGATATTGCGGTTAATCATGATTTATGTTTACTTTTACCTTTAATAATCTTAAAACAAATAATGAAATCAGTGTTAAATAATGTAGGCTTGAATTCACTTAAAATAATCAATATGGGCTTATTAAAATAATAGCTATATTATAAAACTTAATTTATTTAACTTAAAATCTGAGCACTGATTACTTAAGAATGTCTTGTAAAAATCTAAAATCGTAAAATTTTTACTCCATCAGAATATTTATAAAACAAAACGCAACATAATAAATATGTATATATGTTACCGGCAATATGGATAATCCGGTATTTTGCAAAATGCCTAGGCATTATATAAACTGCCAAAAATTATTCGGCAATATACATAATAATACGAATTTTTCTATTATGTATAATGCCAAACGTTGAGTAGGCAATATGATGAAAATAAACAAAATTGGGCAACGCCTATTACCAACGACTTTACTTATAATTTATCATAAATGTGTGTGCACGATTTAACGCAATAAAGATTAATATTATTTTACTACAATAATAATAATTCTGAGGTAAAAATTGAACATACTAATAATTTTATTACAATATCGTCATTTTCGTGTCTCGTATGATGTTCAACTATGGATACGATTTATATGAAGTCAAATTTTAATAACTAACAACAAAATGTTTTTAAAAATTTGGCCACTAATACTAGTTTTTATCTGATGAAAAGTATAATGAGTTGATAAAAATTAAATTCACAAGAATTTGGCAAGGATTTTTAAAATGTATTGTAAGTCCATGTGTTAAAAAATAAAGTTTATTTACCTTAAAAATAACATTTTTTTGCACTTCAAAATTTCACTTTTATACGTGTTATAATAAGTAATTAGTATATTTATATAATATTAATAATATAATAATTAATAAAAATTAAATTTTGTCTGTAATATGAGTAATAATGTGTAATAATTATAAGAATCTTAATGTAATATAACATATAGTAAAATGTTTTGTACTTTGTCTAAGAAAAAATGCCATTTTATAAAATACTTAGGTTATATGTAAAACAATATTGAAAATTATGTTTTATTTACATTGCCTAAAATGGGTTGGCAATTTGTATAATACCTAGGCATTTTGCAAAATACTTGAATTATCCATATTTCCGGTAACATATAAATATTGATTTATACAAAACGTTTCTTCTATATTTGATCAGCATTGATGATATTTGTTGATAATTTTAATCACTTTCATTTAAATTTTATAAAAAAAAAAAAAAAAAAAAAAAAAAACAACAATTGTACACTAACAAATAAAAGTGTTCCTTATTATCGGTCGTGTTGAGTATGAACGCATAGAAGAGACCATCCTTTTTCCCACTCAATGTGTTAATAATACGTGTTTGGTTATGGTACAGCCATAGCTACACCTTGTATTAGGAGTATTCGCGGGAAATGTAATTTCTGAAAAGTTAGAAAATTTACAAAAAGTTAGTACGTCATCGATCAATGTAAGTAGTCTTTTAATTTAAATCCGAATTAAGTAAACATTGAGCATTGTACACTGAACTGATATTCAAAATGGATATTATTTTATTTTATTTCGTATTTGAAATATTGCCTCATATTTATATTTAATGAGAAAAATAATTACAACAATTTAATAATATTTTTACAGTCATAGTACATAATTACTACTCTTGATGGGTTACTGAATTCTTTCGAATCGATGACATCGATTTAATGTATTATTTTAAATTGAAAATTACTTATATGATTTTGAAGAAAAAATTGTGAATACGGCATTAATATGTATAAATATATATATTTATTAAAATACGTGTGTACCAAAAACAATTACAAAAAATAAAATAAAAATTATAATACTGCATTTGTAAATTATATATGAACATTTAATATCAGTTTTTAGAAAACCCTATGTAGAACATATCATTTTCAAACATATTAATTGAATATTTACAAAAAAAAATTAAAAAAATACTCATATATAGTGAAAATATAATATTAAATATTATACATATATATATAATAAAATGCATGTAGCTTATTGAATAATGTCAAGAAAAATGATTTCTCCTATTACTTAACAGTATCAAAATTAATTTAACAATAAATTCTATAAACTCTTTAGAAAGACCCAATAATAAGAAATATTATCATTTAGTCACGAAGTTAATATACGTATTTTAAGATACTTTTAAACATGAAATATTTAAATTATTTTACTGAAAGCTGACATGTATTCTTAACACCAAGTCGAAATATTTTTCAGAAATACAATACAGTTTGTGTGTGGCGTCCGTAGCATGCACATTAGTTTTGCTACGCTTCGTCAGTTCATCAACATTACATTTTTTTTTACTTACATTTTTTGTGCCTAAAAGGTTCAATTAGTGTTAAAATGAATATTTAAGTATCAGTTATATCTTATTCATGCAAAACTTGATCTTACATCAATATGTGAAGATTTTTTGATCTAAACGTAACGTATTATTATTCTAATTTTTATATTACACATTACGATATCGTCGTAAGGGCTATTCGTTATCGCTTCGGTCACTCCGTCGTCGTCTTATCGCACGCGCGGCGGCGGTCTGTCGAGACTTTGACCCTTACCTGCAATGCCATAATCTTCTACACTCGCAATCAATATCAAAGATAAAATTAATAATTCTAAATTAATTATTACAAAAACAATAACTAACGGTGACTCCAGTAATCAACAGACAATAAAGTTTAATAAAAATAAATCAACTGCTACGAATCGTCGGAGTAGATAATTTCTATTGCAAATCATCGACAGATAGAGTGAAAATAATGATAACAAACCCAGAATCGTATAGAGCATTGGTTCATTTCCTGAGAGACCAAAAAGCAGAATTCCATACTTTTCAACTCAAGAAAGACAAACCATTACGAGTTGTTATTCGAAACCTCCATCCAACTACACCAACTGAGCTAATTAAATCTGAGCTCGAAATGCGCCTTTCTGAAGTTAGGCAAGTCTCAAGTGTTCTTCATAAGGTAAATAAACACCCATTACCTTTATTTTTTGTAGACCTTAAACCAACTGATCCTCCCTGCTTTATCAGTCACTTCCGAACTTCTGTCAACCCTATTTACAATCATGTGCCATTCTACTACATCTCAATAACATACCAACTACAATAGCAGCAATCTATTCCCCTCCAAGACATAATATGAACATACAAAATTATATTGTTTATTTTAGTACCCTTAGTCATAATTTTATAATAGGAGGTGATTATAATGCTAAGCATATTAACTGGGGCTGTCGTGCAAATAACCCCAGAGGTTTGGTACTTTATAATTATACAAATCTGAAAGGCTACAATATTCTAGCTCCACCAGGGCCAACATACTGGCCTACTTCCCTGCGTAAAAAGCCTGATATACTAGATATCTTTGTCTCCAATACACCATCAAACTTATTCCTCACGACTAGAAACCTTCTTGAACCCACCTCAGATCACACAGCTTTACTTTTAACAGTCAGTGCTTCACCATCAATCCGGTCTTCGCCACCTAAACTATTTAATCCGAATACAGATAGGTGTAGATTTTACGATCTAGTTGATCAAAATATAGATATGAAGGTAAGTCTCAAATCAACTCAAGAAATTGATGATGCAATACATAAGTTAACAAACGTAATCCAATCTGCAGCATGGGAGGCTATACCTACTCAAGCGCAGATTTCAAATAATTCCTCATCAATTCCAGAACATATTCGATTCCTGATAGCTAACAAACGTAGAGCTAGGGTCTTATTTCAATGCTCTCGTCTACAATCACATAAACAAAACTTTAATATTCTGGCTAACTCTCTAAAAAAAATATTAGCTAAACATAAAAACCATCTTCAAGTCAATTATCTTACTAATCTCTCACCAAATAAAAGCCTTTGGGATGCTACTAAAAAGTCCCTAAAAAACGCAGTACCAAACACCCCGTTAATAAAATCAGATGGCAGTTTCGCCTCCTGAGATGATGATAAAGCTGAACTACTTAAAAGTCACTTAGCTGAAACTTTTAGCCCTCACATTGAGATACAAACTACTCAAAATACCAAGTTAGTTAAACAGTACCTAGATAGCCCCCTTCCTCTCTATCTACCCACTAAATCATTTACTCCAAATGATGTTAAATATGCTATTCAGAAAGACAGCCTTAAGAAATCTCCGGGCTATGATTTAATAACTGCGGAAGTAGCCAGGTGCCTTCCAAAAAGAGCAATCATTCTCCTAACAGTCTTATTTAATGCCGCACTAAGATTGACATATTTCCCTCTACTTTGGAAATTTTCAATCATAATTTTATTCCACAAACCTAAAAAGCCTCCTGACCTACCTTTTTCCAATCGACCTATAAGCCTCCTGTCTTTCTTCGCTAAAATGTTCGAAAGACTAATACTAAAAAGAATCTTTCCTTGTATCTACTCTAGTAACGTACTTCCTAATACTCAATTTGGCTTTCGTGCCAATCACTCTACAACACACTAGCTGCATCGATTAGTTGACGCCATATCTCTTTCACTTGAAAAAAAAAATACTGCTCTTGCGTATTTCTCGATGTATCTCAAGCGTTTGATTGTGTCTGGCACGAAAGCTTTCTCTATAAATTAAAACTTTTTCTTCCACCAACATACTACTTGCTGATAAAATCATATCTAACTGACCATCACTTCCAAGTCAGGTTTGGTTCATCCGTTTCAAACATTGCAAACAATTATGCAGGAGTCCCACAGGGTGGCATACTCTCGCCAATCTTATATAATATATATGCAGCTGATCAACCTACCTCTCTAAATACATCTGTAGCCGAGTTTGCGGATGACAAGGCAATTATAGCGATGCATGAAGATCCAATTTCTGCTTCCCTAAACCTTCAACATCATCTTAACCTATTGTCTAACAGGTATGATAATTGGAGAGTTAAAGTAAATCAATCTAAATCACTACACACTACCTTTACTCTTCGCCTTCCTCCCTGTCCTAAAGTCTTCTTAGCTGACATAGCTATACCTTCATCTCAATCTGTTAAGTATCTAGGACTAACCATTGATCATCGCCTCACCTGGGCGCAACATGTAAGGGAAAAAAACTCGCCTTAAATGCACGTATCCGGTTGCTTAAAACATTATTAACTAACAAACATACTAAATTAAATATCAAATTGCTTATTTACAAATCCCTAATTAAGCCTATGTGGACATATGGTCTCCAACTGTGGGGTAATGCCAAAAAATCCAATCTCAACAAAATACAAACCATTCAAAATAAAATCCTACGCTCCATCACCAATGCCCCCCTTATATTTCTAATTTTACTCTCCACACAGACTTAAAAATGAAAACTATACACGAAGAAGCTAAAACGTATTACAAACGTTTTTTCAATAAACTGTCTGGTCACTCAAATTCTCTAATATCCGGTCTAGCCACTCACACAATTCCTGGAAACCCTCTACGGCGTTTAAAAAGAAACTGGTGCAGAGATCTTCTTAATTAATAATGGAAAAAAAAAATTTTTTTTTTTTTTGATAATAGTAATTAAAAAAAAATATATAGTTACACCTATATTAAGCAAAAGGAAGTGCGATCACTGGATGGTTTCTTCCCTAACCCTATTCATGTTTTTTAATATAATGTAGCACATATTCTTATTATGCCTTTGGATATAGATTGTATATTCTCTAAATAAAAAAAAAAAGAAGGAATACAATAGTATATTTTCAATGCTATAAGCAAAATCTCATTGTTTTATATATTAAAATATTATATAATATCTTATAAGTATAAACATTATACCGTTGTAGCTATTATAAAATATATGGCTGTTAAAAGTTACATAGGAAATACCTCCGCGTACAAAGGTGGCAAGAATTTAGAATTTAGTACAGTAAGTGTAGGAGAATGTTGGATGTTTCAAGCGTAGAAGCGTTCTAGACCATAGAGGAATGAGCATTATGCTTTTTTTAATAATCGTACCTATCTTTGACAGTTTTAAGGTTTTTAACACAACTCCATTGCGGTAGTGTTAAGTTCTAGAACTTAAACTTTTGTGCAGAGTATAAAGTTTAAATGGAAACTATTATTTTTCATTTTGGTCAATATTGGTATAATGATTCGAATGAGTAAAGTAAATCGCCAAAGTATCGTATGACTTAATAAATGCTGTTGGAGGATACTACATTGTCTAGTAGCTGCTCGATGGGATATTTGTTGAATCCCTCCTTAGTTGTGTGTTGAGAATAAATCATCACGTCTGTTCCACGATTCTAACAGTACTACTCACTAAATAAGTCAAGTATTGGATGAATTAGAAAACAAATAGCATGAAACATTAAAGGTATATACGTGTGTTTTGAACAGAATTTAGTAAGCTGTACATGGTAATGGGTGTACTTAACATGGACTAAATTATTTATATACATAATATTTACATTATAATAATACTAATAATATATTGTTCTATCAAGCAGTATTCGTACGAGGATGTTATACATCAGTAAGCAAATATGTTTTAGAGATGAAATTTTTTAATTTCTTAAACCTTTAAATTCAAATTCTTTATTAAATATTTGATAAAGATCTTTTTACTGGCTGGATATTAATATGTGACGAATAACTGTTAAATATCTAGAATGTAAAAGATTACCGTTTATGTTTTATAACAACACGGATAAAAACAAATAACGAGTGATATCATCGTGAATCTACTCAAACCATTGTCAGAGTACCCTAACTAATGGGTGAATACCAGATTTTTTCGCTTCACGTTAAATTATTCTTCAGTCTAAATCGAGTACAAGGTGATCAAGTATAAGAGGAGAAAAACAGAATTCCAAACAATCCAAACAATTTTTTGAAAAGTTGATTTTACAGGATTTAAGTGTATTGTGTTATAATATACGACTCAAAATGTCATATCCTGTCATATTATATTAATATGAAATATAATCTTAATGCATTTAATGCTCACTTGTTTTTTAATTTACTACATTCTATTCATTATATTTAGATAAATCTTGAGATAATGTACATTATTGTACATGTTAATTGCAATTTTTTTTTTTTTTTTACCTCAATATCGATTAAGGCTAAACATCGGGAACTGTGTTATTATATAGGTTCATTTAATATGTTTAGATATATTATATCTTCGTTACTAATATCATGTTTCTTGATTATATTATGATTTATAATTTATATGTACAAATATAATCTGTAAATGAAATGATATGCATATTCCTAATAAAATTATATTGATTTTAGGACTATGATATAAATAAAATTTAAAAATATTTTTTCAATGTATCAATTGTATCACATTATACATCAATTTTAATGTATAACTCGTAGAATATATATATATATATATAATACACGAACTAAGAAACAACTAGAAGTATTCCAAGAAGGATGTCCGGTATAAATGTATAATGCTGATCAAATATTGAATAATTCACTTAGTTTACATAGAATATTATTTTGTAGCGATTTTTATACGGACAAACTTCATATGGAACATGTCTAAACACCAAACTACAACTGACTATAATATCGTACATTTTTATGGTGTTAATTACTAACTTGATTATAATCATTAATTTTGTATATAATTAAATATATTTTACTAATTCAGAAGTCTAAATTTCACGTAATTGGGGACGTGTATACTAAAATACTAAAACAAAATTCCAATTTTTATTTGATTGATTTTAAATTAAACCACTGTATACCTAAAACTATATAGCAGTGGTTTTTAACTTTTAGTTCATGATCCTCTGATGATCCATAATGATCATGGGCTCATGTCAGGGTCCATGGCAGCTTTAACATACATCAATACGTGATATGAGAGCATTATTATTTTTTGTTTTATATATAGGTAATAGCTCTTATTATATAAGAGATAACCTATCTTATCTATATTACCATATTCAAAAACGTATGTCTCAAATACAACACCAACTATTGTATTAAGTAATTTATTTAATTTTTAATTTTTTTTTTCATGTTAAATATACAATATATACAAAAAGAAGCATAGTAAGTATATATGCTTTGAGGTACAAAAATCAAGGATTCGCCCACTAATGACATTTAACTTGTGTTAAAAAAATAGAAAAATTTAAAAGAAATTATATGTTTAGTTGTATAAAATGAGCCTCCGATGAAGGTCCCCAGGAAGTGAAGAGTTATGTAAGGCAATTAGTGAATTTTGGTGATTTTCAAGTTTGAAAAATAATTTTTTTTATAGAAAATTGATTAAAAGAATAAAAATTTAATTTAAGAATATAAAAAAAAAATATTAATAATAATTATAACACTAAAATAATTCAATTTAAATAAAATGAATAATGAAGTGCAATAAAAATAATTTTCAATATATATGTTTTATTATGTCTTCTTATGTATATTTTATTTTAAATAATTATTATAATTTTTGTTATGATAACATGAGATATTTTGTAAAAAAGGTATTTGAAAAATAATAGGTAAAGAGGTCGGCAATTTCTAAAAATATTTCATCAGGTGTCCGTGATCAACGAAATGATAAGAACCACTCCTATACACGAGTAATATACCTAAATATCTAAATGTAATACAGGAAGTCATAATTAGCAAATATGTTTATGATGCGGATTAATAGTTGAGACTTATCAAGTCTTATTGAAAAATATTGTACTATACATATTTATTTGTAGCAAATACAAATACTTTAAAATTAAAAGACTTGTAAGTTGTAAAGCAAAATAAACAATTAATTGATAAAATCAATTTTTTTTTTTATATCATCTAGAGCATAGGTTCTTAACCCGGGGTCCATGGACCCTTTGGGGGTCCGTAGATGACTACTCGGTGGTCCACGGGGAGGCTGTGAGTTTTTTTGAAATAAGCCAAAATCAATTTGTTTTGATAGAATTTTTAAAATAATTATGATTGTTAAAACATTCGAAAGCCATTTGAAAGACAACAATGTTTTTTAAATATAAAACTTAGATTACGATAATCTTATATGCCATAAAAAGCATCGTAATCGTAAAATAATATAACATGGCAATATAATCTAACGAGCAGTTCAATTTAACACTGAAACCTATCACTTCTGTTGACCCGTCGCCGTATAATAAAAATTATATTTATTTACCTATACATATATTTTTTTTTTTTTGCAGGGGTCCGTGATTTTATTTTATGCTTTAAAGGGGTCCATGACTAAGAAAAGGTTAAGAATCTATGATCTAGAGATAAAAGATTGCGTATTTTATTTATCATTTAAAAATTGTATATTCTTAACGTGTTGTTTGTAAACTATTAGTATTAAAAGTTTAGAAAAGAGACTGGAATTATATTCATTTTTTTGGTTATTCATTTCTCTTAAACTATAAATGCGATTTTATTATATTTTATTGTAAAAAAAGAAAAAAAGAAAAATAGTGACAGTCTATCCTAAAAATAGTTATCATCCCAACTGTTTAATGTATTTTCTGTATTTTTTATATATTGGAATTGTAATTAATGAAATATAATTAATTAATCTTATTATATATATATATATATTTTAAAATATATGTTCACCTTAGTTTTCAAGGAGTAGCTAAAGCCATTGTTTTGTTGTTTAAAAGAAATATTACTTCCAAGTTTTAATACTAAAAAATTTATTGAGTTTTAGATTGAATTCAATTTTACCATACGTTATTAATTAAGTTATAATAATATTGTAGACATATTTTTTTTTATATACCGAGAAAAAATGTTGTTAAATTTGAATTTAACAAATATTTACAAATAAATTTAAAAAATAAATATACACCATTAAAATGAATAGTTTTACTGATGAATTAATGGCTTTCTTAAGGAATTAAATTGTTCTTCGTTAACTTTTTTAAATTAAAATGATATTATTTATATTATAAAATAAGACATTATATTATTTTATGGTTAGTAAATTTCTTTTGGAATATGTAGAATATATGTTATTGTTATAATTTATATGATCAATTACTTCCCATACATTTGTTAATACCATTAAAATGTTCTCAAAAATATTACACAACGTGAAAACAGAATAAAAATGTTTAAATGTATACCTAGAATAAATAATAAACATGCTTTTACATTTTTTTTTATTTCTTATTTTCAAACAGTAAATTTCTGAAAATATTGTCTTATCTTTGCAGTTCGTTCTAATATTCATTAATTTTCGAGTTTTTACCTAAGCCCTATATTGTACACTCTAATTTTCATAAAAGTAATCAAATTTCTACACTATAGTTTTTTTGATTGGTGTATTTGTATTGTAAAGTCTTAATGTGTTGTTACAAAATATAGATAAATGTGTTTGTTTATCGTTATATTGTAGTATAGTAATAAAATGAAACAAAAATTAGTAAATTTGGTAAAAATGGTACTCGTAAAAGAAATATAAATATATAGTTTATATATATAGAAGTATATAAATAAATAAATGCTTATGCTTAACCTGAAGTGTTATTATATTTGTAATTTAGGACTGATTTTGAATAAAAATTTATCTCCAGTAATATATTAAGTCAATAAAATTGCGACTCATACATTACAAGTTTAATAATATTCAGGTTGAAAATGTATTTATCTTGTATTATATCAATTTATCTAGTCTTGAATAAAACGACACATGAAAATTATAACATGTTATAAGTTATGTTTGATTTAATAATACTAACGGTCACTTATTTTTATTCTGCAGTACTGATTTATAATTAATAGCAATTCAGTATATATTTATTGATTCTAAATATGTATCCCAGCAAATTTAAATTGTTAATAAAGATAAATGAGAACAAAATATAACGCTATGATTTATAATCACTTGATTTTGTAGTTTACTATTATCATTTCGAATTCAGTGATATAACGAGAAACGATTTCTGTAATAGACTTCTGAGTAAATACAAATACAACTCGGTCAATATAAATTAATTTCGCTACTGCAGTACCAATGAGTCAGTTCAAATTATGTTCAAAATTAAAATAATATTTAATATTCTCATTCCTATTTAAAATAGTTTTTCTTTCTCATTTAAAAAGCAAATATTATTTTTGATTCCATCACGTAAATTTTTAATTATATAATGATGGGTGATAAAGTCATAATTTAGATACAAATAAGAAATCCAACTGTTGTATAAAATGTGTATAAAATAATAGTATCAAATATTTTTAAATGTCAAATTCAAGACGTGTGAATTAATTATAATATTGAGGTAAAACGGTATAAAAGAATATATATACATATATTTTTTTTATAATAAATCCATGTAAATTGAATATAGATTTCTAATAAATAATTCTAAATAAATAATAAATAATTTAAATCTACATTTTTTAATTACTCTTGTAGATAACGAGTTTAACAGTTTAAACTGTTTCTTTGTTGCAAGTTTTATTTAAATGAATAATAAATTACAACACTGTTTATGTTTGATGAATGTATAGTTCTTTCCGATATTATATATTATGACAAATGTGAAATTTGTATAGCACATTATGCCTATCCTTTTACTAAACAATATATGATATATATGATATGCACTTACATTTATAAGCCGTGTTTTAAGCTCGATAGGCTTTGTCAGATGACTATTATAGTTGATTTATTTTTAATGCTTTTGTTTTGTAGCGTTTGTAACTATTTGTAAACATGATATACAATCTAAATGTCCTAACATTTTAAATATATACACCGATAGAGATGGTTATTATTTTAGAATTTCATGCACATTTTAATAATTATACGGCATAATTTGTTGTTTGAACATTTAGTTATATATTACAATTAGAGATATAAATGTTGACGAGGATCTAGTTATACAATTATTTATAATTATGTTATACTTTTGTTTTAAAATAATATATAGCTAACACAAGAATTTGTAAATGCTCTCGTGAAAAAAAAAATACCAATGATTTATTCTGTGTTGTTTTAACTCTCAGATATGATAATGCAGTTAGCAAGCGTACAAATAGTAGGATATACATCGACATGATGTGTGTAGGTCATAATAAAAAAAAAACCTTAATTATCAAATTGAGGGCTTAGGTCTAGAATTAATAATGAAACATTATTTCAAATACCTATTCTGAGAATAAAACAATGAAGTATAAAAAATATTGAATTTTGAAATTTTATAGTTATCCAAACATTATAGTCCAAATAAAAATTATAGGTGTAACCCATGAAATAAATCAATAATTTATTCAAAAATTATTTACATAAAACAAACTTGATAAAGGAAAAAAAAATCACATAATAGAACTGTTTAATTTAACTGAAAAAAATAAAATTTCAATTTCTTGATTAAAATACAGTGTTATCGATAGTTAAAATTGTAGGCGTTTTTTTTTTTTTTTTTTTTTGATATGTTATTGAATAGGTATTGATTATTTACTCGTATGTAGTTAGCTATAGCATATGGACATCAAGCATAATATAACGACGATTCATCAAGACTGTAATAAGAAGTGAGTAATCAGAAAATTAATTTCAGATGATGAACATCCATCAAAGACTCCACCAATAAAAGTATGAAATGCACTAGAAAGTTGGACGAGGTTACATTTATATGTTCTGAAAATATTATATTTATATTTCTTACAGTCAAAAATATTACCATTAGACCTTATACAATACTTCAAACACCAATAACAATAAAACATGGTTGATAAATAGTATATTTATACGTAACTATATTAAGTATTCGTTTTTTGATAGATTAATAGCTGAATCATGTAGAACAACATTATTTCTGTTGCATTATGCAGAACAATAAAGCTATTATTTTAAACGAGAAGCTATCAGGAACCACAATAGCATCTCATATTTTTGTATGTCACAGAAAGACGCCTTCCATCATGTCCAGGCTGACTCGGTTCAGAATAAATTACTGTGGGTATGCTCAATCTCACTTTCTATACCTTTATTTCTTTTTCTTTTTATGTTACTCAAAATGCATAGAACTGATAATATTACTAATGCGTATCAATTATTCGGAATACTCGCCCGTGCGACTGTAATACATCATATTCAATTTATATTTTACATTATTCTCATACGTCAGAGATACATGCACGCCTATAAGATGGGATTAATTGGAGTTAGGTGTTAGGGTGAGATAGGTCAGTTCGGTTAAGTTATGGTGGTTAGCGATTACAGGGTTAAGGAGAAAAAGAAACTAGTGGCAAGGTTAAACTTTTTGGCAACGCGCAATCGCTGCAGGAAATATGGATGGGTCGATATCGTTGCGTATTCCGCGAAGAAATCGCAGATTGATGCAGAACTCAAATGATGGTCAGTTACCAATGAGAATTGACGATAGCATGCAACCAAACCGTGTGTTAAAAAGTCACTATATCAGTTTAATAGAGCGTTAACTTCGCGTCATTACCTGTTAAATGAATGTAGAAGTGGTGGGGCTGTGCGTGTACGTGTAAAGAGCAATTATCTATATACCCCTCTTTCTATAACCCGTACACTCACGCGTACACATACATACACGCACAATCAATCTACCCTTTGATGAGGAAGAAGTTTTGCGCCGTTTTGTAACGGTCGAAGGGCACATCGGGGAGTGTCTGGGTGGCGGGTGGCGGTAGTCCACTGGCCGGCATAATACGGATCAATATACAGAGGGTATGTGTACAGCCGTTACCACTTCTACCATCTCCACCACCATATGTTCTCCCCCTAGTCCTTATGGTGTGTGTACGTTTTGCCTTCAGACTTCTTCGGTACCTCCCCCGTTTTGTAACCATGACCATACAAATCGTACGAGCATAAGATGATCAAATGCATGGCAATGCCACCACCACCATCGATGGCACGTAACGTCGAGATAATCACCAAATTGTGCCCATCCCCCAAATCTGTTCTGTCAACCACTCGTCGTTGTTTGTATTATTGTCGTCGGTAAACATGTCAGGAACACCCGGTTATTTTTTACCAAACTTTTTTTTTTTTTTATATATGTTTATTTTTTAGTTTTTTTCATATCTTACATTGATTTAACATTGGTACAAAATATTAATATCTCTATTAAATGAATGAAGATAATACGTAAACTGAGAGACATGTAGCGAAAGAAAAAGAGAAAGAGAGAGAGAGAGAGAGAGAGAGAAAAGTTGCAGCAGAGTTACTGCAACGCACCATGTGAAATGTTCGAAACAATATTTTGCTTTACGAACGTTTGGTCGTTGTAGTTTTTTGTGACGGAGGTGGTACACTTCGGCAGAGACGGCCGTGGCTCAGCGCAGAAGGGCTATTGTGACGCGGCCGAGTGTGTAAATGCTTTTATTCGGAACTTTTGATGGGTGTAATTTCTAAAAACGGTTAGTTTTTCGGTCCATTTGCTACCCGGTCAATTTATATATTTCGCCGGCACGCCCATTGCTACCGCAGTATGTCCGCGCAACAAAGGGTATATAACACGAACTGTACGTATCTATGTATATATGGTTTATTTGTGAGTGTGTTTTTGTATACGTGTATGTTCAGTAATTTGTTTGTTTAGAAATGTTCAAACATTAGAATCAAGGACGTATTACGAGGCTCGATATTTGAAATGTGAAGTAACTCGTACGGAACAACAGCAGTTGCCGAATAAATAATAAGCAATAGTTTTTAAACATTCGTGTTTTTCTACAAACGATGCTAATAGAAATATAATTGTTTATATTTTTAATAATAGATTTCCTTATGTGAAACATTTATATATATATATATATATAAGTCATGAAGTTATGTATTAATCAGTGAAATTAATTTTAATTTTATAATTTTATAAAATTATTATCAACAGTGGCAACGAAATTCTAAAATTTTACACAGGCCAAATAAAAATACAATCAAAGCACTTCAGTGGTTACAAACCTACATTTTTACTTTGCATAGAAAAATTATTTCTCTCATTAATTCTCTCAAATTACAAGTATTAAACATGATTAATACTAGTTAGATACGTACCAACAGGCACTGTATCGTACTGTTACACAAAATATTTGTATTATGTGTTTTAATTTAGGTAATTCACATTTGAACGTTTCCGGGATGTTCATACGAGTACACGTACCGCCCAACAGAGTCCGTCCGGAATTTCGCGAGAAAAAAACTTGCAAAGTGCAATCCATAAATCGAGCATGACCAAACAAGCATAGGGGTTGGCGTCACTGATTGTCAACTATCATTGAGATTAAAATTGAAAAAAATACACAAATTACAAGTTCATGAATGATTAAATGCATAGTTTTGTATCTTTAAAAAATCAACAAATAAAAATAAAATTATAATTAAAATATTATTTTAATACTTTGTTTCAATTACAATGTTTTTGAAAACTCTAAGTCATGAACCTGTTAAATGAATAATAAATCAAATAAATTTGCTCTAAAAATCAAAATGAAATGGTATGAAGTTAGCATATTAAAGAAATTTTAAATTAGTTTCTAATATTAAAGGCAAATGAATACAATAGAAATAAAATATTATCAGTAAAAATATGCGTTAGATACAATTACAAATAGTAAGAGTTTTTTGATATTATTATAGAAAATGACTGATCAATAATTTATTAAATTTTATAAGTAAAAATAATTACCTTACGAAGGGAAAAAATACAAAATAAATAATATTTCGATAAATTCATCAACATGAACTTTTTTTTTTCGATTTTAAAAAAAATTATTTACTATAATTTTTTGATAAAGCTTTAATATTTCAATAAATATACCTCTACAGAAATTTTTTTTCTTAATAATTATTGGTTTTATGTACAGAAATTATATATTTCTTATACACCACATATGCTGCCAAAGACAAATGAACATACATATACTTTCAACATAATTCTAGAAATGTAGTGTTAAATACACAAACCATAGAAGAGATAGAAAAAAAGAAAAAAGAAAAAATGAAAATAAAATATATGATTGAATAAAAGTATATTTGGTGGACAAATGTAAAAGAGTTGAAATAAAAATCGAATTTCTCGTTGTACTCGCCAATAATCGTATAGACGTAACGACCACAGCACCGTATTCGAAACAGAGAATTTATAGTATTCCTAAGAGTGTTGTTTTTTGCCCTCCAAATGTCGAAAGGGCAGGAAAGTGGTTAAATGTGTGTCATGTGTCTCTTTGCTGTCGCAACATTTCACGTTATTGAAAATTCTTTCGTTGTTTCTCTTTGCCTCATTTTCCACCCTTTCTATGTCCTTTCTTTATTTTTGCATTCACTTCCCTATTCCATCTCCACTCACTCTGTTTTTTTCTTCATCACCAGACCGATTTCAAAAAGGAAGAAGATTTTATTTCTACTCTATACATAAGTGGTAAAATATTGTTAAGCGAGCACTTATCGATTATCCGAGCAGCTTTTTTAAGTTTTGAATTATCGAGCTATTGTACGTCGATATTTTCAGTAAGAAAACATTTTTTTGTTTATACGCTATAATAGAGATAGTCATGTAAAACGTTATCTCGCAGTAATTTTACATGATATATATAGTGAATTTTTATTTTCAAGTTACATTTTTACAATATCAATGATTCATATTTGTCAGATTAAAAAACACAATTAGTTGTACTTATAGATATTATCTATCTACAAAAAAAAAAAAAAAAAAAAAAAATAATACAATAGTAATATTTAAATTGTATATAGTATTTCGAAAAAAAAACTCTGATTATACTCCAAAATATAAGTATTGAATTGTTAAAATTAATGTTTGAAATATCGATTATGAACAAGTCTGAAATACATCTTATTTCAAAATATATTGAAAAACCAAAAACCAATACTTTTGAAGTTTGGTATATTTATTTTATCAGTAAATAAGTTACACTTAGAATCGTTTATAAAGTACGATGATTCATAGCATTTCATATATTTGAAAAAGTAATAAAACTCCAACAGATCCATCCAAGTGGCACACTCCATGTGACAAATACCACTTACGACGTATGAAGAAAGTTAAGATCTTTTTTTATTATTATTAAAATCTATGTTTTAAGTATATATAATTTATAATAATCTAATCATTTATTTTTCTTATTATAATAATATATTATAATTGGACTTTTACATTTAATATAAGCTCAATACCAAACTTAATTTCATAAAATTACAATTTTTCAATTTATTTTTACTTAGAATGATAATAAAACATTACATTGATAAAAAATTACCTATCAAACATGTGAAATGAGAGTTAATTCTTCAATTATTTCCTTTGGTATTTAATTTTTAATTCAAAATAAATACATATTTATTGAATGAAACATTTTGGATACCTTATTTTTGAATAAATAAATGTGATCAAAATAATATACAATAATAATGATGTATTTTATAGGCGTTGAATTTTAAAGTTCAATTTTTCCTTGTTTTACAAATAAAATTAAAAAAATGATCTTCCCCCTATAATTAGATATATTTAAGAAATTAATTACATTGTACATTAAATATGTTGTCACAATGTCACAACCTTTAAATGTTAATTAAATTATATATATATATATATATTTTTTTTTAAATGCTATTTAAAATATATATGAATTAAAATTACATATATACTATTACAAATAATTACATTTTCAAGGAACATTCATAGCTGTTTTATAATACCAAAGTTTTTTTCTTAACCTTTAATATTCAATGCATATAAATAACTGTAAAGTATATTCTATATTAAGTAATTAACCTTGAAATAGTGCAGTTTTTCACAGAATTTTTTTTTTTTTTTTGTTTGACGTTTCATTTTGATAGTCTGTATCATTTGAATTTTTAAGAATAACGATAAATGATAAACGATAATGAAAAATGTATAAAAATTGTTATTACGATGTACCTGCATTGAGTATTCAATAGGTTAGTGTGATAGGTTTTGGGTACTTAAGTTTTGAGCTTACTAAAAGTTTTGTGCTTTAGTAAGTGGGTTTATTTATTAATATGTTTGAATCCTGAAAGTGAACATGGTATCCTTAAAAATCGAAATATTTTTGTCGACAATGTTTAGTCGGCAACAATGACCGAATTACCTTTCCATACAGATTTTAGATACAATAGGTATTCGAAGAGGTTTTTGATTGGGTGGACTGGAATTTGTTGGGTTGGATAAGGGTGATATTTCAATCACAAATTCTTAATTCTTAATATGGTTGTCCCTTTCGAAAAAATCGAAACCCAGTTGAAACCAGTAACTATGCGTTTAGATATAGCCATCTTATTCCACTTGACCGTTATACCTACACAGATATTACCTTATATTGCTAAAGTTTAAAAAAATATTAACAATTCACAACAGAAGAAATGTAATGTGTGTAATGAATAATGATTAGAAGACGTTTTATCAAGATGCATAAATGTGTAATAATTTGGGCTTGCATTTGAAAAAAAAAATTCGTTTTTCGTTATTTTTAATTAGGTATACATAAAGTTATACATTTTTTGCATTTTACGTTATTTAAAATTATAACATTATTCATATTTTGTATTTTATTTCACATAAATATGTAAAGTTATTAATTTTTATGTTTAACGTTTTCTTAGTTTAAACGTTATTAAAAAAATTAAAACATTATCATTACAATATAAAAATTCCTTTCTAAAACCTATGTCATAGGTTTTAGAAAGGATTTATTTTTTTTTTGTATCCTTATCTCAGAAGTTATACAGAATATTATTAATTGTGGTTTGTTTGTAACCAATGCTTTTCAGTTTTCACCAGTGTCGAAAAAATACTACTCTAAAAACATATTAAAATAGTATTTAAAATTTTAAAAATTTAAAAAAATACTTCTCTAGTACTTATTTTTGAAAAGTATTGTAACGAGACAGCATAGTCTCATGCATATATCTCGTTTGTGTATCTCGAACTTACGAGGATCACTAACGATTTACGAAATTGAGATTATCGGTTAATCTGCTGATATCAATAGAGCACGCACACGGTAAACAACCCAACCGTGCGATCGGATTGTTTGTTATGATTTTAAGATTATCAAGATAGCGTGGCGGTCGTCGCTGTTTGTGACCTGTACATTATTTCTACTATACTGTATGGTATTTATGGATAACGCTGATAACTCGGCAGAAATTAATATTCTATATAAGTTCAACGAAACGAACCAGAAATCAACTTCCTCCCGGTATCTAATTGTACTGTCCACTGGATATACGAATACGGTTGTTAAACGTAACCCGTATTATACATAAAATCTAGTGTATTGACAATCAGAACTTTTTCCCTGCTGCTCAACAGCCGCCATTTGGCTTACCGTCATCAAGTGCAGCGGAGATCGACGTCCACTTCAGAAATCATCTGGAGGAGTCAAGGAGCTGTCACCACTGGTCAAATGAGCCGTTTCCGTTCGAGTTTGAACGAGCCACCACCAGGATGAGTGTCCACTCGACATCTGTATCCGGAGCTTCCTGACATAATTTCCCTGTTGGCATTATACGGAACATTGCCGTGATCCACAGCACTATTGTTTCCTTACCTACTGTGTGTCAGTGCGTACTAGAGAGTCATTCGATGCCATAGGTTACGCTATATTTTAGCGTAGCATACTGTGAGTAGCACGTTGGTAATAGTGTTAATCTTCTAGTACGTCCACTGACATAACAGCATTGTGAGTAGCCCAAAATATCATCTGAATATTCTGCATCTTTGTCCACTCGGTAAAGAGTAATATTTATTGTAAATGTATACTTATGCATATCTGTGTGATTCTTATATCTCTCCTTAATAAGAAAGATGTGAGATGAATATTTATTATTATATATTGTTAAAATTGTAAACACGTTTTTACTATACAAATAAACTTAACAAAATTAAGAATGCATATATCGACATCACGTTTTGTTACAGCGTCATAAAATGAACAAATTATAATAACAAAATTGCTTTAACATCTGAAAAAAAAAATTTTATTAGAAAATATATTCCTCTTTATAAAATAATTTTAAATGATTTTCCAAATTCCCTGCATGATTTCCTGTCCGTTTCGAATGAGTGTATACGGGTATTTGGTAAATACTCTCATTAGTATTCACACTATAGTCAAAGTACAATTGTTGTATAAGATTCGAAATCTTTCTACCTATGTATCCTAAGTCCTAATGGTAAGAAATTTAAAATTTGCCAAGATCTAGTTAGAAATTTAAATATTTTACTGAATACAATCACTATAAAAAAAACGAATTCGTGAAAGAATTTTATATTATACAAATAATATTATATATTTATACGTACATACAATCAAAATAGTTTGTTGTTACTTGTCCGCCGACGATGATAAAATAATAAACACTTTTGTTGCGCCATTCATCAAGACAATAATTAATTATTACTTATTATTAACACTTAAAATAGTATAGAACTAGATACAAGCTTACAGCTATAGAATAGAATAGGTACCAAATACTGAGTAACGAACACGATTAAAGAAATTGTAATAACGATTAATAATTATTGAAAATTATTACTTATACCATAATAATTAATATCCTATCTAATTTTCGTGGGTTTTGCAATCAAAAATCCTTTCATAGCGTTCTACAAAGCTAAATATAATCACTTGTGTGGCCGAATTCAGTGGATAAATAAATATAAACAAAAATTCAGTCCTAAAAATAGATAGACAAAATAAATTCGAGTATAAATTATTTCAATTTATTTAAATCAAATTATTTTATATACTGATTTTTTCAATATAAATCGGTTTCGCATTTTTTTTTTGTGTTATGTTATGTTTATTGATATTTTATATATTTTGTTTTGCGTTATGTTCTGGTTAATGTTATTCTACATTTTTTGCTTATTGTTATCGTTATAACTTCATTACCCAATTTCAATTTTTTTTATTTTGGTTTAGTTGTACCGTTATAATCATAATGTTATAATAACGTTTTCAAGCCCTGATAATACAGTAATGAGTTCGCGAACAATTAAAAATATAAACATGTACCCGAAATCTTTTAAACATTTTTGTTTTAATCTTTTAAAAATATACAAGTTTAGAAAATTAATGTACGTATATAGAATTTAAATTTAAATATAATATGAATATTATCATAAAATGTATGAGACTGTTAAACTATTCAAGAATTTAAAAAGTAAATCAATCGAAATACAGAATATTAAATTTATAATGTTGAAAGTTAAATCGAATTATTCAACTTGGTAGTATAAAATAAAATGGTTCGATAAGATATTATTATGACTAAGTAAGGGTATTTTACAAATTGAGTGAAATCTTTGATATTTCAATGCCATGTATACACAAAAAAGACAAAAAGAGAAAATCCTATTGATTATTCTTTAACTGTTGTTCATTCGTTCGTATAACGTGAGAAATTCTGTCGGATTTTGTATTCACCCTGATTTTTTTTTTTTTTAACTAACTCAATAAGTTAACACAAGATAAAGAAAAAATAGTTGTAAACAAAACTTAAAGATCTAAAAACATTGTAAACATTTTAAAATTCGTTAAATCTTCACGTTTACGAATCGAAAAAGAGTAACTGATGACTAACAAACCTAAAAATTGTATAATTATTTATACAAAATATAGCATATATAACTATATACATAGTAATTGATGTATTTATAATGTATATAAATTAAAATATCAGCCACTGAGAACTTGATTTATATAATATATTACTATATAGTGAATAATCTCTAATTTCTATTTAGGTACTTACATTTAAAAGTTATATTTAAATAAATAATAACATACATTTTGGCTTTTTAATTACCTCCCGGATTTTATCAGAAAATGTTTCTAGTAAAACATAATACGCTTAAAATTTAAGGAAACTGATCTTGGATGGTTGAACATCAAAATGAGCAGTTCCATAAACTTAAAAGGAAACTTGAAAATTAATTTGTTTATTGAGTTTTTTGAACCTTAATAAAACATGCTGTTTCAGATACTCTTTGTAAAATATTAAGGTTTAGCTTATATGAGAATTGTAAAAAGTATAATTACTTGTTTGACAAGTAATCATAGGCAAATAGGCATATGCATTACATAAGTATTCTTCGAATTTTTTACACGAAAAGTTTTGGGTAAAAATATAATTTAAAACTAGCCCCAGTTCAAGTTTCCATTAAATATCTTCAGACCTTTAGTTAATTACTACATTCTACACTCCAAAAAAATGACAAAGCTTCAATGTCTAATATGCTTTCAACACAGCAGTATCACAGGAGTCGTAATTTTTTTTTTTTTTCGTATAGTTTTTCACTGTTGTATTTTGTATTAATTATTAAATTTATTATTATTTTTTTTACGGTGTGATTGTTATGGAATTTAGTTTCTATTTAAAAAATTATATGTTTATAAAAAGTTTTTATTCTTTATATTTTTATTTTCTTATGTTGATAAATGTTGTGTAAGACGACAAAATATTGAAAAACGTATAAGCCTGATATATCCGAACACTGTTGTTGCTAGCCACTATGAAATTATTAAAGACTGTAATGATTTTGAGAAATGGACATCTAAAATTGTCCATTAATCTTGTCCGTATTAATTTATCTCAATACTATAATATATTTAAAAGTATAGGGATATATGTACAATCGTTACAGTTCAACGTAATTGTACAAGCTACCAATTTCACACAATATCTGGTCGACCTCTCAATGTGGAAATATATTATATAAATAATAACAATAACAATATGCATCTTAAGATTATTTATCATTACTTTAAGCTAAAGTAGTTTGTTAAAAATGCTAATTTATAGCCTGACCGTATTTCATTGTTCCATATTTCATAAGCCACTTAATATAATCAGCAAACAGGTAAGAACATTCCGGAATGGATGGACCGGAAATCTTATACTATACGCACTACTGCCTATCTGCTGTTGGCCTAACCCTTGTTATGGGAGAAAACGTAAAATGCCCGGGTGTAATATATAGATATATATATATAAAGACCTATATTCTAGATCTGATTGTGAAACAAGAGAAGGATAGAGAATTAGTGAGAGAGAAAAAGTGTTAGGGGGAGTGCATGGGTGCGCTAGGTTTATTATCAACATACGTATGCTACCCTATACGATGTGTACATATACAGGTCTTAAGAAAACGACTGCATATTTACAACATAAAACAGTCTTATTAAAAACAAGTAGATAAATGGTTTTCTATTAATCTACGGTTAACTGGCAACAAATGGGGTTGTGTTAATTATATTGTACAACCTCTTCTTATAGTCTTGAACATGAATGAAGTAAAAAGTAAAAAATACCATTGAAATAATGTATTACAAATCAATTACAAATTTTATTCACAAATTATAATAAAATGTAATTGGTAATATTTCGTAAATCAGTAAATCTATTATTAATAATAATATTTCTTCACTATTTATGGAAGATATATTTTTCGTGAAAAAAAATATTTAATTTTTTTTACTGGCTATTTATAAATTACTAAGCAAATATTCTACCGATATGGTGATTCTGTAACTATAGTACACTGATTTAAATCGTAATTTTGATAACTTCGACTTTACTATGATTCTAAATATAAACTACAGTAACCATGCTTGAATTATAATTAATTACATTTAATTGTATTTTATATTTATCTTACATATCAAATTATATTATTTAATAATAATAATAAATAAGTATATATAAATATTTAAATTAATAATTCTATTATTTTTAATAAATCTTTTGTTATTATATTTGAATCGGTCATTTCGAAAATGCTATATTTCCATATAATTAAAATTGTCAGGAAACGTAAAAAACTGTTTATAGAGATAAAAATTGAAAAAAGAGTTGAATTATTTAATTCACTTTTAAAAAACCAACTATGATATGGCGGTCTTGCAGGGAATATGCATTATTATTAGTTAAACACATCTATCACATAAAACTAGTTATGAAAATGTGTGGAGAAATGGTCTTTTTGAAATGACCTATTCATTTATCTTATTATATTCAAAACTTGCCGTTTTTGTTATTTATATATTTCAGTACTATTTACAGTATAAATTTAGTTAATTTATAAGAAATCATTTACGCTTATGCCCTCGGAAGTCAAAAAAATAAAAATAATTAAATTTTTTTTAAATTATTTTAAATCAAACCTTTAGAAAAAAAAATATTTACATTTTTATTAGTTATATAAATAAATATATTTTATAACAAATTTCCATAAAATAATAATAGAATTAACAAAAAAATAACAGTTGAAGTATATTATTTCTTAGAAACAAAAAAATAATTAAAAATGTTACTTATTATGTAATTATTGTATACATGTACTCATAATTTTATTCCAATTATAATAATCAAAATAATAATTAATATTATACATAAATTTATTTTGAATACATTTGATAAACCTTTTTTTTTTTTTAAAAAAAAAACATAACATACATAATATTATTAAATATTTTATTATTCTATTATATTATTATATTTAATTTTTTCTGTTGGTTATTTTAATAATTGAATGGCAAATATTTCATTGGATATATGGTTAAGCTTATTTTCGTAGAAAATATTTATTTTATGAAAATAAATTACAATTATGAAAGTATTCTTGTAAAAAGTTTTGACTACTGAGGCAACTAGTGTAATAAATTTGGATGTTTATTCTATGTCAAGCGCAAAACTAAAGTTATTAATGTAATGCCTTCTACAATATTAAGAATTATTTGAACATTTGTCTTGTTTTTTGTATAAACTTGTTGTTTTATACGAACTTGAACGTTATAGTTTTTTTTATAAAATTATATAAAAATTTTTCCTTTTTATGGAATGATATTAAGCATTTGAACAAAAAACATACATATATAGAATAATCCAATATTAGATTTTATACATGGTTGAATCAATATTTTCAATTTTCTATTTTTTCTCACTAAGTTTTCCCACCTATATTTATAGTTTCATGATTGAACAAAATTACCGTATACATTTATAATATACTTTTGACCTTGAAATTGTAACTATAACAATTTCTATAAATAAATTAGTAAATAATTATTTTTAAAAGTGAATTATTTTTTATATACCTTAGACTATGGTGATATTTTTTTTAATTGATTTTGGTCTACACGATTAAACAAAACTGTTTAACTTCATGTAATATCATTAGAAGTATAATTAATATTTCCTAGACATTTTTATGATAACTTACCAATCCCTCAAGCTTGAATTTATTTTGTTAAATATAAATAAAATTACATTATCGATAAATAAGCTTTTAGATAAATTTCACTTACTAAATTGTAGTTTTAATTTGGTTTAGAATGATTAATGATTAGGAAGTTTGTATTTGTATAAGTTAAAAAAATCATCAAATATTTCTAACAAATAAAATAATGTTAAATATTAAATAAATTAAATATTTATCGGATGGTGATTTAAATTCGTTAAAAATAATTTTAATCATTATAATAATATAGTTAAAAGTAAAATTAAAAATAAATTCAGTTCTTTTTTCAATTTTTAAAACTCTAATTTGTATAATTTTAATTTAAAATGTATAATTAGACTTTCGTAAACAATAAATAAATCAGCTACATATACGTGTAATTATTTATAAAGTTCCAATATTCATTTTTAATGTTTGAATAATAAATAACAATAATAAGTATAAATAAATTACTTAAATGTATTAAAAAGCACAAATCATAAGAAGTATAAAAAGAAAACTAAGGTTCATGTTATGGATGAATCTATGACTTTTTTTTAGTCCATGGGGAATAAATAATGTGATCCTGAATTGGACAAATGAGAGTAAGAGAATAAAAGATGCAACTAGAATTAAGGAAAATCTCGAGGGGAATAACATGGCCAGAAAAACCATATTATTAAATTGTGGTAAGTGTATAGTGGTCACGAAAAAAACTTCATCAAACATTAGTTCCTCAATGAGCTTAAAAAATATCAAGAAGAAAAAAAAAAGTATAAACAAACTAACCAAAGATTGGCGATGATTAACATTAATCGAATTTTCAATAATATAATTTTATTAACAATTTCCGTTAATTATTTCGGATCAAATCGAGGACACTGTTAGTTTTGTTTGTGTATGCAAATCGACACGAGCGTCGGTAGTAATAATATAATCATGTATTTTAGTCGATAGTACATAAACGCACACAAAAACGTACACTAACATGAACACGCAAACATACACAAATACAAACGTTTACACACGCAATACCAATTTTAGCTTTGTATCGAAAAAAAACTCGGAGTTATAATAAGTAATTCGGATTAACATAGCATCAAGCATGCAAGTCGGGCCATTGAGTGAACCGATGCTATCTAAATACTGACAGTTGGTATGCAAACGTATTGTAATTATATATGTTGCCGCTCACATACGAGTTTGGCCAATAAATATTCGGACCAGTGCGTGGAACGTGACAGAATCCGTTGCGATTTTGTGGGGTGCGACTAAAAATTGAGTCTCAAGGAAACGAGTGTCTCTATACGACGTACGAGAAGACGAAACGGACGAGCAATGGCCGCGTATAGTGGTATCTCTCTCAAGCACACTGTAATCATAAATTACACGGGATGACGCCGCGTACAATTTGTGGAAACAGTTGAAGAAGCTTTGTAGACAAATATGCAGGAATTCCTCAACAAAGGGGAGTGGGTGAAGGAATGCTGGGCATAATTCGCCGTCAGCGGGTACATGATGATTTTGAGAAAAATTCACGAAATATCTTCGTTGCCAGCGGCAAAAATAGGACGTATACCTCGTTCGGTCGAAAGCGCAAGAACTCGGACAATGATATAAAAACAACGCATGTCGCAGGATGCGCATTAGGAAGGGTACAGGAAGATTTTGCGCGCAAGTGTTGGGATCTTCGGATGACTAATCTACGTGACGTTTCACTTACCGTTATTGGTATAGTACTAGAACAGTAGTTCTCGATTATCACATGTACACGGAGTCCTAGCTAAAACTCAAAATTGGATTGGCGAACCCCATCTTCTACTTTTTTTTTTTTTTTTTTTTTGTGAATGAATCTTAATTCTCAATACTTTTGAAGAACAAAAAAATATGATTTTTCTTATAATTTTATACATTTATTTTTATTCATAATATTATGGGTAAGTACAGAATATAATTTTTTCAGAATTATGGTATATAGATTTTTTTTGATTTAACTCTTTTAACATATTTTTATTTTTTTATTCAGATAACACACAATTACAATCACTTTATTACAAGTTACGCTTAAACATATTACTGTGTTAATTTTAGCAAGTGAAACATTTCTTATTTTTATTTTCAATCTCCTTAAGTTTGATTAATACCTCATATTTTAACTTTGAATACAACTGTAGATTCCTTGACATCAACCCTTGGACTACCTAGTGAGAATCACTGATCCAACGTGATTTATCGTAATCTATTGTGATATATCAACTATCAATCTATCGTTTAACCATGTATGATTATAACGAGATTTTGTTTCCAGAAGAATAATAGATATTTATCACATGGTGTGGAGGATGGAAGGGATAGGAACAATATGATAGTTTTGTAGATATCAAATAAGGTATATGTATACGTGAGCGTGTTATCAATTGGTTTTCGGTTGGCTTTTAATTTTTTTTCGCAATGTACTAGTAAATTTAATTATAATTCCCCTACATTTATAAAATTAAATTACGCATTGTAACTTGTTAAGCGGTAGTCAGTCATAAATTCTTGAAAATTTGATTTTCGATTTCATTACCAATCACTGAGATCTCGTGAAACGTCCGTTAAGTATACACACCATGATATAGGGATAAAAACCTGAAGGATTTTACGGAATTGACCTGTGATAACTTAGTAAGTTAACGTGTCGATAAATACCAGGTGAACCACACATAGGTTACCTTGTTTATCTTCGGATCACTCGCAGACAATTTAATTTGCAGAGAACGTAGAAATGAAAGACGGGTGCAGAGTCTAGGTTTTAAGGATTTTTTATCTTTCTAAAACACCTGAGATAACTTTTAGCGACATATAACCTGCCAAAATTCTTATTGTGTTATCATATTTTGGTACCCAACTGATAAAAATTTCATGTTTTATAAAGCTGTGGCCTTTTTTGCAACGAAATCTCACACACGATGCAAAAGACGAGACGGACAAACGCATCGAGATTATGCGCAGAAAGGGGTCCGAACTAGAGATGTCTTGTGGAGGATGCAATGCACCACGTTGTTCACGCACACAAAAGAGCATAGGAAAGAATATCGATAAAGGCAGAGTGGCGATGGTTGCAGCGGTGGCACGCGATGACGGCTTTTGCTCGTGAATTCCTGGCGCACGCACTTTGTCAAACGTGTCCGCATTCTTCAGCTACGGTTGTGGTGACATTTTATGCCCCACGCGAATACATTGTTTTCAAGGAAAAATAAATAATATGCACCGTTCGAAGTTTCGAAGCTACGTTTTAAAGAATTATCGCAGGAAAGCAAATAATATGGTAGATTCGTTCAACTATACGGGCCACCGCACTAGTGAAAAAATGAAAAAAAAACAAAACATAAATACAAGGAGAAAATAACAATAATACGCATTTGCGCGCAAGCACTGTATATTAAAAATACATGATATAAAAATAAGTATGTATACTAATAAGTAGATACAAAAAGACATGTAGAATATATTATGGACACGAGAAAAAAAATGTATATAAAGACCCAACCTACCGTCATCGTTTATTTTTCCCCGTGACTGAACTTTTGTGAAATAAGTTGTACCATTAGCCGTACCTTTACGACGCACACCAGTACACCGAAGTCGATATCAAAATGCTCCATCAAACTATAGAGGAGCAGGGTGTTTGAAAAGGAAAACACTATTGGCAAGCGGTGATAGTGTTGTAGGGGTGGAGGTTAGACGTCAGCTATACGTAAACAGCACATAAAAATAATAATATATAAGCTCCCATGAGTCTCAATTCCGAGGCACTCTTCCCTTCCCTACTCTCTGACAAAAGAGCCTCCAAAACCGTTAAAGTACATATTTATGATTATGGCGTTTTATGGGTGCCACTGAGCCGTGCACCCCATATTCACGCGCGTTCGGCAATGATGTAAGAGGCGACGACGGGTGCTAATATGGGGAGCACAAAAATGGCCGTTATTCTGGGCTGCATTATCCTAAAAAAAAAAACATAATTTATTGTAAAAGGTGTGATGGGAGAGAAACGGATAAGAAACGTTGTTACGTATAACCAAAAGTTTTTCTACCCCTTACCCGCCTAAATGCCCAATCATCGATGTATCCCGCAATCCATCGCATCTCGTCTCCTAATTTTCAAAACTTCCGTGCAACCACCAACATGCACATAATTGTATATGTTTGTGTACATGTATATGTACCTTTCAACTAAATAGTGACATAGGGTTGATATATTGGTTTATCTCACCACATTATTTTTTTGTACGCCGTTGTTTTAGCCACCTGCCGGTGACCGTAGGTTTCTTTCGCTTTCAATGACAAAAATATTTTTATTTTTTTATTTCATCTTCTTGACGTACTATGTACGTTCCTTATTCTCGGTTTCTTACGTGTGATTTATTTTTCCTATGACTTCCGGAAGAGTAAATTTGAGAAACAATAGATGGAACAAACCAGAAATCTAATTTTTTGTTTCACATACGTCTTTATAAATAACACGATAGATGAACTAGAATTTATTATTATTGTTAGTATTGCAATGATTACCTCTCTTTAACTCCTTCATATGTTTAAACGTAAGCCAAACTTATTGTATCATGGCCATTTGAGTAAGAAGAAACCAACATTTCATTAATGTTGTTGAAATACTGCTTCGACGTGGTTAGTTTCAATTTAATAATTAACAGTAACTTTTTAACTACCTAGCAATAATTAATTGAGTTTAAAATTTCTTCAAAAAATTGCAATAATATCAATTTTAATCAGATAACTTACAGAACTAAAAGTCACAATGTAATATAATATCTTCAAAGATAGTTTGGATTTTAAGTTTAAGAACATTGAATAATATTGTTATATACGTATATAAGAGATTATTTATAGTCAATATAATGTTAATAATTATTAATTGTTCAATTATTATGAAATAATATTTTTATTATAATAATTTATTTTCTACAATGCATATCTCGATAATATTATGTAAGTTCATAATTTTTATTGGTTATTGGGTTATTAATTTGTACATAGAATTATTATACGGTATTGTATTTAAACAGATTTTTTATGTTTAACTATTATCTTAACTGATCATTAATAGTTTGTAAAATAACATTTTATTTAATTTATACCTACTTGATTATAATTTCGGTTCTATACAACTAAAATGTCCAGAATTGTATGTATAAAAAACTATGTTAATTTATTGGACACATTGAATTTAATTATTATTTCTTATAAAATATTATAAAAAATTAAAAAAATAAAAATAATTTAATATCATTATTGTTCTTATAATATATATATAAAAACTCAATTGAAAAGTCTCCCCTGTGGAGACCACACCAGAAATGATTTGATACGGTAAAAAGACCTGTCCAAAATCAACACCACCCACAGCATCGACATGGCAACGGATAAAGATCAGTGTAAAATGATTTTGGAAATGGCAAAGGACTTTAATGGCCGTATTAATAAGACAGAAGAAGAATAAGAAGAAGATATACTATTATATTATAATAAATTATATATATTTCTTTGGTAAAAATATTTATTATTTATATTTTGTCATTTTTGAATTTCCTATCCCCATAGAAATTTTCATTTATCGAATATAATTTATCTTAACTAAGCATATTACTTAACTTTTTTTAAAGAAAATTCATATTTTTTTTGAATCTAAAAAACATTCTTAAGACATATATTGATCTCCATAATAATCTCTATCTTGCCATCATGTTGCAAATAGATAAAGGTTAATCCGATTAACAGATTCTTTACTAACAAATCCTTTTGGTCTCTTTGATATTTTCTTCATAGCTGTAGTTTACGTACGAGTATCATAAAATGTTAACTTTGTAATCAAAAACTTTTATCAGTGTGATACAAAATAAACGAAAAATATCTTTTTCATAATATTCCTCTCGGTTAATTAATTATATTTGATTTTCTCCTTAATAATATTATAGAATTATTAAAGGAACGTACTATACATTTTCGTAGTTTTAATTATTATGTGAAGATCATATTTCTTAAATAATAAAGAAATATTAGGATAGAATACTCCACATAAATCGGTCCCAGAATGTCCAAACAAAAGTAAATATAAATACTATCAAATCCAAAAAAGCATTTGACTTCGAATAGAGAAAATTGATAACATACATTGAGATAGTCAAAATTACAGAAAATATATTGGGCAATTGATAAACTATAATACACTTTCCCACTTATGTAAAATATTTTTTAAAAAAATGATCATAAATAAAATGTTACCTTAAGTGTTTTAATTTATTTTAAGCAAATAAAATATTTATTTGTCGCGTTTTTTTTTTAAAAAAAAATATATATATTTAAAAAGATAATTAATAAAACCCAGTATTTAAGTTATTAAAAAATATAATAAAAGAAAAATGTTTGAATTAAATAATATATTAAATATAATCATAATAATCTAAAGTGCTAAAAAATGAACGAACAATAACATTTAAACAGGAAAAATAAATTAATAAATCCTTATAAATACAGATTTTTTAAGAATTATTAAAATTTAGTTTGACTTTAACGTCAACTTACAGAAAAAACGATTTAGTTGTTGTGTTTAAAAAAAAATTATAGTTGAAATACATTATAGGGAAAAGTGGTATTGAACTTTTGTAAAGAATTGCCTGAGGCATACAATTTTCAAAGACATTATAAAACAAAGAATAAAAAAAAAGTAAAATCAATATTTTCATATAATTTTTGGTAAATTTTTCTAAATAGGTTATATTACTATAGACTAAAAAAATGTAATTTCGAAAGATTCAATTTTTATAGTTAAATATTCTTAAAAGAATAATTATATAATCGTTTGTTTTCAATGAAAATATCGCATTTATTATATGCACTTATTCATGATTATTAATAATTTAAATGCATGCTTTAGTACTTTGTTAATTAATAATCTCAAAAAATACATGAGATCTGAACTAAAAAGTAATAAGCAAAATAATATTAATATTATGCAGAATATCTTCGGTGTCTACCGATAAATCGAAAAACAAGGATTGTATAAGGAAATAAAGTCAATAACTTATGGTTAAAGCTGATCCTAAAATTATAAGATCAAAATTATAAATCGGTAAGAATGATAAGTTGTATATTATACTGATGGATAATTTGCCAGTTAATTAATATATTTGAATACTAAACAATTACAGATATTTTTAAAAGTGTTATAATTAATATCATTAATATTATACCAGATATGCGTATTATAATTATATTTAAGAAAAACGTAGTTTACTAATAGTTATAGAATCAAAATGTGAAAACAATAACTTTTAAGTTTAAAATAACATTATAAAATTTAGAAATTCAGTCAAATAGCCAACTTAAACTAGTGTATTAGTAATAAATGAATTTTTTTAATTATTTTGATAGGATAATTAAATTTTTATCATTATTTTTTACTTGCCCATTTATTACATCATAAAATAATATTGAATTCTTTTGGTATTTTAGAAAAGTAAGTTTGAATTATATATTTTTTTAATTAAATTAATAAGTCAAATAAAGTCTACTTCACAAGCACATAACTCTCTTGTGGTATAAGCGTGTTTAAAACACGAAGTTCCATTGTCAAACCTATACAGTAGAAAGCCATAACCATAAAATCCCGGACAACACGCATGAAGCCCTAGGATCAAACGAGAATAACCTCAAAAAATAATATTTTTTTTTTAAATCAATTAATATGTATAATTTTATTTAATAATAATTTTTTTTAACATGTTCTAATTATTATTCTGTGAGCTAATAATCATATTGTTGAAGCTATACCATGAATAAAAAAAAAATAAAATAAAATAAATAAAAAAAAAAAAACACGAAACTGTAATTAATATTTTTGGACTTTATATCCAGCACGTAGTACATCGTATGTCGTTATTCATGGTACTGTTTGTAAGACCTATTATGTGTTGGTCTATAACCTTTGAAAATATTCAACAAAATAATGTAAATATGATGTACCTAATGAAAGTCATCAACACTAATTGTATCTCGTTAAACTAATTCTTCACGTGTTGTAAGACATGCGGTGATTACCGTACTGACCATCAATAAAACAGTTATAGTGATCGACCTCAAAGTAGTACAGAGGTAGCAAATAAAAACGATTCGTTACCTTATAGTATCATGACAAGAGATAATCAATCCTTCTAAAATTATTAAGTGTACATTTTTTTCAATAACATTAGATAAATAAATGTCAAAGAAAGACTTTTATCAGAATACCGCTCAGTTAACAATAATTGGTAAGACTAAGATATTAAAAATACAACAATATGTGTTATATTAGCTTGTTGATAATAATCATGTGAATTCCATCACATGGCGTACCATTTTAGGTTTTGTAATAAGATTACTTCAGATCAGTGTTATTATTAATAAAGTAAAAGATTGAAAATAGGTTTGTGTGTGTGTGTGTGTGTGTGTGTGTGTGTGTGTATGAAAAAGAGAGAGTCTCGAGAGGGTTGCACCGCCTCAATGAAAAACTGTTGCACTATTAACGTTTTTAGGGATTTCAAAAACAATTATTTTTTTTTTAACCGATAAGTGCCATTGAAGCATTAGTTTAGTGTTGAATTTGTTATAGATATTTGAACTCTTTAATTATTTATCTGAATCATTATATGTTTTTTTCGATTTTACATTTGTAGAAAAACAATAGGTAACAAGAAATATTTTAGTTTATTATCATTACAACAGTAAATGCACACGTGAGCATAGAACTACGGCTATAATTATTAATTTATAAAATAAATTATAAAATGTGATAAAATATGTGTGGCCTGATTACCTTAGTTTGTATAATATAGTATGATATTAAAAATAATATATAAGTATTTAATATTATATTTTAACGTTCATTATTCATGAAACATATTATTGAAAACTAGTAGAAAATATTAATTATAACTGTTAGTTATTTATAATATTCAAAAATGTAAAACAGTAACACTGTATATTTATTATTATTACCATTAAGTTCTATAAAACTGTAACGTAAATTATCATATAAGATCTTCGTGTGCTCTACTTGAATATAAATGTACCGATTATGATGAACAATTTATAAAATAATCAAATTTATAGAATTTATGATTCTTATGTCACAAAATATGACTAAAAATTAAGTTTACTATAATATAGTAATGATGATTCATTTATGATTATGATTCATTATGATTCATAATAAAATTCGATAGCAGAGTTCGTACAAACTATCAAATTTTTACTAGCAGATAATTTTAAATTTTGATTAATATGATGATAAGTAAAAACTTTCACCTTTATCCGTAGCATATAAAGTATATTATATAAACAAGGGTGATCTAATATGCGGTCTGCGAGCCACATGCGATCCTCAGTTATTTTTTTGACCTCCTTCCATAGATAACTTATATTAATAAGAAAAAGTAACAATAATATCATAACAAAATCGATATATTATCATATAATTTTTATGGATTGACTGCGGGTTTTACTGGATAATAAAATATATTTTAAATTTTTTGTTTTGGCGGCCTCTAGTGTTTTTATGAAATTATAAATTGGCCCACCAACTATAAATGGGTCGACCACCCTGACGTAAACAATGAAAATCAAGTATCTAATAGTTATAGTGAACTACAGTGGTTATTTTAATAACATTTTAACCGTATTTAAAAAGCAGGACTATTAATGAAAATTTATAATTTATCACATATGTACATATTAGGTATTTAAAACTAATATCAGTATATATTAATTTAATAAAAAAAAAAGAAAAATGTACAGGGGTCGAGTGATATACGGTTATCAATATTTAGACTATTTACAACATTTTATTGAGAAATCTGATTTTATTAAAAAGTAATATTCCAATGCTTGTAAAAATTATTAAAATAAAAATCGCCTCCCAAATACACCATCTTGACAAAAACTGATTGAGAAAAACTGTTTATTTTTTAATGATTGAAGCAATATTTTTGCTCAAAATCATGCAAAAAGACAAATAAGAATAAAACGATGTTAAAATGAATACATTATTTGCTACCCTTAAAACTAAATGTTATACATAGTATCTTATAATATTCACTTTAATTGGTAAATATATTCAAAACGTGTTTTTTCATTTGAGATCCTTATGTTTTCAAAAATATAACTTTTAAAATATTAATTATCTAAATGTTCCATTATGGATACCAGGATACCAATTTACTTTTAAAATATAAATAAAACCATGTACTAAAAAAAAATATTTACTTTTACTCAACAACTAAAACCATATATATTTTTAAACTAATTAAAATACTATTTTATTTTATTGTTAAATATTTTTAATATATGTGTTATTGAACAGTCTCGCTAGAAAATCCTTTCTGTGGGTAAGAAACACCGAGAAGAAACAGCTCACAAATGATTAGACAACAACTCGACCCAATAACGAGACTATTATACATTAAATTTCGTCTCAACGCTTGGATCTCAAACTAGCATGCGTTGGATGTATGCAGAGTGCGAGAGAGATAGAGCTAAGAACTGCAGTTTTGCGAGTCTCATTTTTCTATTCGTGGATCCGTCATATCATGGTATTATTTTATTTATTACCATATATGCTCGGTACTTTCCGGCGGTGTGGCGATAACAGGTCATAATAGTAACACCAACTACGCACGACGCACCGCACGCTTTATGTTGTAGGTAAATGTCGGATTTTTATGATTTTACATATTTGTTTTTAGTCTATGAAATTAAGTGGGAGTGAGATATCTTTACAATTTATAAAACTCAGAATTCACAGAAATACATTTATTTTGCATAAAAAAGCATATTTTAGGGGTTAGGGAATATTCAATACGTTAAAGATTATTTGAGAATTTTTTTAAAACATTTTTATTTTTTAAGATTTTATTTATAGAAGAAAATAATTCATATTACCTATCATTTGTCTGCACATCCATGCACGTATTACGTATATCGGCATTTTGATAATATTGATCAATAAATACAATATTCACAATATGAGTTATTTTTATATCCTTCTAGGTTGTTATAAAAATCAATCACTAGATATCAAACATACGATTAAAATTTGTATTAAAACTGGAAAAAAAAGTTATTTTAAATCAAATTAATAATAACATTTAGCAATTGATAAATTTAAACCAAGTAATTTAACTTTTTTTTTTTTACAGAATATTGAAAGAATATTTGTATTTTTAAAGACTTAAGCATTATTTTAAGAATTTAAAGAGAATATTAATCCGACCCCTAGTTATAAGGAACTATATGTATTTTTACTCTGCAGATGCCGTGGAACGTAGAACGTTTTTTATTTATTCTCACAATTCATATGCTTTCACAAATTCGTATGATCGACTGACGTTAGCAGGATTTATTTTACGTTTGCAGGATTATTATTTTATAGTAATAATAATAATAATAATAATAATTATAATAAAAATAATAATATATGTATATATGTATCATGGATATACGCAAGTGACCCCAGAATTCCAAAAATGCTTACATTTCAATATTTGAAGCAAAATAATTACATTATCCCGAAATGTCACTGTAAAACGTGCTTCGGAAAAAAAAATTGAAATCTACAAAAAAGTACTTTGAGGAAAGAAAAAAAAGAGTTTCTGTACGTAAGTTAAAGCGATTGGGAGAAATTATAGAACTTTGATGTTAATAAAGAAGTGAAGTCAATCTCAAAAATCTGTACAAAAAATGCCCATGGTTAAATAAGTAGAGTTTGGAGTTTATCAAATAAATTAAATCAATACCCAAATTCTGTGCCTCAACTTGAAAAAATATCAATTCACCAAAATTTCAAGATGTTCAACTGTACAAACATTGAAAAAATAATTAGCAAAGAATGACGTATATGATGAAGTTATCCATAAATTGGTGTTGTGGACTCGTTTACAAGTTAATCTGTCGGACTCGAATTTTTGTTGACAATCTGTAATTGGCGCCGTTTTGTGAAAATTCTTTTTTTTCAATGTTTGTACATTTGAGCATCTTGAAATTTTCATTGATATTTTTTTAAAATTTTCACAGAATTTAGTTATTGATTTTATTTATTTATTAAGCTCCAAATTCTACTTTTTCAACTGTGGGGCTTTTGGCACAGAATTTTGAAATTAATTTCACTTCTTTATTAACATTAAAATTCTATCTTTTCCCCCCTTTCGCTTCAACTTACGTACAGAAAACCTTTTTTACTTCTCTGAAGTACTTTTTTGTGGATTCTATATACACCTATTTAAGTTAAAAGGTAAATTTAATATTTTATTTTAACACATGAATTTTACTTGCAATATAATAACGATTTATTTACAAACTTTTACATGACTACATAAATAAATAAGGCAATGTTAAAAAAAACACAATAATGTATACGCTTTCAAAGTTCTTATAAAATATAGTTTCTTCTAAGTTTTCAGAATCAAAACAGTAATTGTATGAATAAAATACATTCATGGCACATTGCTTTTTTTTTTTTTTTTTAAAACGAAGCATACTCTAGTAAAATGTTAAATTTCAAGCAATGTCTTAAACACATGTAACAAGAGAGTTCAAAAGTCAATTTTAATTTTTTTTATTTTATTTCTCTTAGACTTCATATTCCCTCAATTTACCAAGCACCTCTCTTTGTCTGTCATTCACTATCTTGGTCTATACTTGCTGTGTGTATCCGAATAAATGAAATTTAAATAATAAATGAAAATAAAACGACCAGAAATTATTCTTCCAGAAAAGGAGACCACACGCAGATAAATGAGTCAGAGCCTGGCACAGATTCCCGACAGTAAATAAGACGAAATTTAATTCTCCCTTTCCGCCAGACCGAACTTCTGTTGTTAATGGACAAGAATATAAATTATAACAGTATTTTCCTTTGATTTGAGAATTAGTTGCGAAATAGACTAGGCTCCCAGGAACTTAATTTTTAAAATGTATAATGGTTGGGCACACGATCTTACTAAATAATTATTTTTGATTACTTTGGCGCACATAGACCCATGTCCGTACATCTACCGCTTATACACGAAGTAAATGGTTTAAGGTTAGGAGATGAAAGACAATCCTTATTTTGATTTAATAACTACTAACTTGTCATCAATTTCCTGAAAACTAAATTTTATCAATTTTTGGGGGGGAGGAGGGGAAATTACCCTATGTGCAAAATCTTGTTACATATCAATCACATAATAGTCACACTGTGAAATGAGAAGTTTATCATTTTTCCTCAGTGAACACTCTGAGACTACACACAGACGCTTAACGCCCAGTTTTGTGAAGTTTATCTGTGTGATGTCTCAAAAAGTATATAGATGTACCATTACAATGTAACTACTATGTGATATCTTATTAAGGCGGCTAGAGCAGTCTACATTTTTCATGCATTTAGACCAATAAGCTGGAAAAAAATTCACCTAGTTCTAATTGTCCGATTTGAATTTTGAAAAAAATATTTAAATTTGTTAGCTTCTTTATTATATTTTGTAGGAACCACAATCTTATTATTTTTTCTTAATTTTTTATTAACTTGTATGCTAATTTTTAAAAAAAAGATAAAAATGTAAATGCATTTTATTAAATAACTTAAACTAAAATCAAAAATCCGTTTCCTACAAAACATAGAAGAAAAATTGGGAAATGAGAATAAATTAAAAAAAATATAATCGGATTACCAGAACTAGACGAATTTTATTCCAGCTTTTACCAATTTGAAAAGAACAAAAAAATAGTTTCGTGCGTATGTCGTTGACTTTTGCATGCGCGTATGAGAATTAATGTGTTCTCGAAATTGCGATAACACGCGCAGCGACCGCATCGGTTTAGAGCCGCGACCTGATATTTTTAATGCCGACCGATTACAAAACTAATTTTGTACACATCATAAAATTGTATTGATTATAATAATTATAATATTATAAGCAATAGCGCCACACCGCGGTACTATGTAATTATTTTTGTTTGTTGTTTTGTGGATTCCAATTTACAATTAAATATTGTAAAATAATAAATGAAAAATTGAATTTGAATAGAACAGATAACTACTATTATCAAGTGCAGGGTCAACTTCATATTGCTCGTAGAATGTATTGTTATTTTTGTATTAGGACACCAAAAGGTATTTAATCAATTTGTATAAATAGCTTATTATTAATTACCCAATTAAATTTATTCATTTATAATTTATAGGGTTTTTATTCAAAAAAATTAAAAGTGACGATACTTTTCGGAATGAAAAAAATGGTGTCTCAGCTCACCACATTTTATATGGATTTTCTGTTGAATTAATAAAAGAAGAATTTAAATTAAAACATTAAAAATATACAAACATAAAACAAACACAAATAATTGTTTGTTCTAGTTTATTATCAATTTGATTTTTTTTAAGTTTACCATACATTAAAATTAAATAACACTAAATTTTAATCTATGGTCCAAAAAATGTGTAAGTGTAAAAAGCACAGACTATAGTCTATAATACATAGTAGGTGGTCATCAATGGTAATAAATACAAAACAATATACTCAATCTTATTACCTACAAGTACAATAGTTATTGTAATTTTTGTGTAAACTTCATTCATTTGTTCACGATATTTGCAGGCTTTGGTCATGTCCTAGCTGGATACGGTTGTAGCCGCAATTTGCCGCATTGCCTCAAAATGTATTACCTTTTTAAAAATTGATTATTTGATTTTTATGTTTAACATTTTATATTTACAATTTACATGAACTTTTATGATATTAAATTGTATTGTTGAATCATCAAAACATATGTGTCGGATAAGTAAATTAATATAGTATAAAGATAAAATGTTTGATTATTATTGTAGTTCTGGGAATTCGTATTTTAGTCACTGGCTATTTGCGACAACAAATAATAACAATATGCGATAACGGATTACACATACTAATGTTCATTTACTACTCACACATCAATACACTCATAATGTACATGTAATATGAATTTCCTTAATATTATTCCTTAAAATATGTAACGCTCCAGCCTCCTTAAGTGCAATTAGTCATCTATAAAACGTTACACTACTTAAATATTCTAAATAATTCTGTAAAAAAAATTAAAAAGTTACGCTCGAGCGAGATTTCCCTACGAAATTCTATTGGACAAACTATCACAATTTATATCCGCCTATGCGGGATTTGATCTTGGTATTCTAACCTACCTACCTATAAGCCTGTCCTATCGAAACACAACTTATTAGCAACTGATGTCGAATCTCGACTATTTAAATTGTTTCAAATCTGCGATGATAATATTGTACATTTTATGATAGCTTTTATTCTGTATCATATTAAATTGAATTTAATATAAGAAATGTAAATAATCATTGTTTAAACAAATAATAGCTTTATTATATTTTAAAAACAATACATATATATAAATTGTGTAAGTATTGAAATATGTAATATGATGAACAAAGAATAGAACATAATACATTTAAGAGTAAGTAGGTACTTAAATATCATATTTTACAAGTTGTTTATTACAATAGGTACCTATTAAAAAACTAAACTTGTTGTTTATTAAGTTAACTATACATTTAATTAAAATATATATGTAATAATATTATGTAGTATGCAACAATGCTATAGCTATTGGCTTATTATTACTAATTGGAAAAGAAAAAACACTTACATTTGACTGATTCTATATCAATTTATATTAAAAGATGTTTTTGGATTATATCATGTATATATTACATTTTAATTATATCTGATGAAATAGGATTTTGAAACATAGGGTGTATGTTATATTTAATTACTTAAATTTTAATTTTACCGTTTGAGAATTGAATTGTATTTATTAATTTTACTATACCATGGTCTTTTATGTAAACAAAATTATCTTTTAAATTTTTTGAATTTATTACATAGTTGTTTAAAATAATTTCTTTATAATAAATTTCATCTATTGATTTATAAACTAGAGGGTCATATTTTAGTGTATATTATATAATATATTTGATTATTTAAACTATTCATAGTTTTTCAGTTTTATATAAAAACCCGGTGGATTCATAAATATCACATTACATTAAAATTGAATATATATATTATAAACTCATTTAGGATTTCATATAATAAAAATCTTTGTAACTTCATTGTGAAGTTACATACTCTTATTATAAATAACTATTGATACCAATTAATAACTTCTACAAAACTATACATATTGTATTCACATATACCACTGTTGTGCGACGTAATATAGATATCACAATATAATATTTGTTTTCTTTAAATGTATTAGATGGCACATAGAAACTACAATGTGATGTCACTTTTGAAAACATTAACATACATCGCATAGATTTCATTATCATTTTAATGCACGTAGGGTAAGTTGTTAAAATTAAGATAATTTTTTTTTTTTTTTTTAATACAGTTAAAATTAATTACAAATATGTTTCTTTGAAATAAATCATAAAAACAAACTTCAAAATTTTATTGAAATTAAATTTTTAAGTTTGAATTACACATATCTTTGACATAAAATGAATATTCAGTTTTGAATTTACATTATGGAATGTTCAATAATAAGCCATACCAAATTTTAAAGTAATAACTTAATTTTAAAATCAAACTAGTTCCAGATAATATGGTATGGATAATATATAAACAACAACATTTTAATTAATATTTGTGATAAAATATTCCGAAAATAATACATAGTTTGCAGAACTATATTTGATTTTGAAGAATTCAAATAAAGTTGCTATTTTGATTCATTTTTAATTAAACGAATACAAATACTTAATCAACAATTTAGTAAATTTAGCGTTTATATTTTATATATATATATATATATATATATATTGTAATATAACCATACAATTTTTAGAAAATTAAATCACTACATTTTATCATAAAAATATTTATGATAACAGTATTATTACACTTAACTTACGTAAATATATAACTGAAGTTTACACAAAAATAATTAATTTGAATTTTAAATTTTTTGTGTTGTTATAAGAAGTGTTTGAATTTCAATGGTTTTTAACATGTGTGTACTGTTAAAAAATATTATGGTTGTTAAAAAGTAAACTAACGATACAAAATAAATAATAAATACTAATATATTGGTCTATAAAACGATTACATCTCTTGGTTTCGCCTTAACGTGGCCTTAAAATGTTCAAGCGTCCATTTCATAGTATTTAAAGACATATTTCTCAGTGATTGTATTAATATTAGTATGGCTCATTGAGTACGTCTTTTAAACTCTAATACGATGAAGAACTTCTATGGTATTCAAATTTTCCTACTAAGCTATTAAATACTAAAAACATTCAGCTGTTTGTTCATAAAACTATTTTTCTTCTTCCCAAAAAACTCGGCAACGACATTAACCTGGTTTGCTTTATTTCAGACGATTTTCCTTCTCTTTTCGCTCCCTTTGTTGTATTTGCCAATCAGTTTAAGCTTTTGCCGTTTTTCGTGACCTCCCGAAGCGTATTTCAGAATTTTAATTCAAACAGTGGGCCAATTTGATGTCTGTGGCTAAACGTCATAGAAGCGTTCTGCTAATTCAGTTATAAACTTTGTTACCGTCAACGACTGAATCCACTGTACATTTCTTAACCACCGTTCGATAGACAAATTTCATCACAGATATACATATATATATATATATATCTGCGAAAAACCTACTGATCCGGTGTTATTTGCCGCTTTTGTTACATTGTTTCTGTCATCCTACACTTTTTACCGTCAATCCAGTGAAAAGTTTCGTCACACTAATATAAAATACAAACAATAGCAGTAGATTGTTTGCATATTTTATAGTTAAAAAATACTCTTAAAATTTGTAACGAATACAAACGTTCGGGGTGGACGTGTGTATGCGTTAACAAAATAATACAAATATTTAATATTATGACAACTTGTTTATGACCATTTAAACTTTGAACATAATACAAATTAACATATATAAAGTAGTGTAATACGTTTTACACGAACAACATAACAAAATTAATACATGTGATAGTTATTTTAATGAACAAAACAAAATACACGTTTGATGTTTATAACACGGATAGACATATGTTTAGGGGTATATTTACGTGTATGCGGCTCTGGTGGAAGTCAACTGCTATATAGAACGCAGTGTTAGTGAACCACGTTGAAAATGACGACAGGATAACACCCGATGGTGATCAAATCACAAACGTGCACGGAAAGGTCCGAGAAGAACTCCGTGATAACCAGGACTATACACTGTGACGTGTACCATGGTTATCGACGAATGTATTGCAGCGGAGGACGCGTTACGAATGACGGTGTCGACGATGGTCCGTGATAGCCTGGTCTATACACGGAGTAAGTGTACCGTGGCTATCAACGGATGAGCGCGGCGGCGAAGACACCAACGGCCGTGACGATAAGAACAACACCGGCGACAAATTATGGCAGCGATGACGATACGGACGGCGGCAGGAATGCACTATGGTCCTCGGCAGTAGCTACTGTCACAAAAGGCACGACACCCTGGTCTTCACACGGGTTAGGTGTACCTTGGGTGTCGATGTTGAACGGTGGCACTGGGTGAGATACGCAGTCGACTTATGGCCGAAAGGTTTTGCCGTAGGCTTAACACCGATTCTAGATTGTGCGACTGCAACGACTGATCTCAGGGCACGAAAGAGTGATTTGTACGGCGATTTCGAGGTGTATATCAAGGCCTCTAGGGGCACATCCCGAAAGCAGATTTACATATGAAAAACATGATTTTGTATCGGTATTCTCCTCCTGACGGAATTGTGGATGGTCGGTATAATTTCTGGAAGGGTCGATGTGAAATAATTCGTCACCCGAACGGGTTAAATAAACACAAAAATAAAGAAAAATTTGACAATTGGGTCGGGCGGCCGCTGTGTACAATCTAGATGGTGTGATAGCGCCATCTGTCGGCTGTTTTCGGTCGCCCGACTATTTGTGTACTACGATTAGTCGGTGCGTGTACTATCGCCATTAACCCATACCTACTGCGCAATATGTGCGAGGTATCTATGGTGTACCGTTACAAATTACATATGCATATAGTTATTCGTGTCAACCGATATAATAAGATAGGTGAATATGTTTACTGTACGTAAATTTTATCAAAAATGTTCAGTTATTTTAATGTTATTTTTTCGCAACGTAATTGTGAAAGATATCCTAATGCAACACTACTTGTATACATAAATATATTGCAACTACTATACTAAGCATGATTTAATGAAAAATTGTTTTTTTATTTGGGTTGGTGTATGTTTATTATTTATATTGATCACTATATTATGGTTCAATATTTTTAAAATGTATTATAATTTATAACGTTTCGTCTACCGAAAACTAAAGTCGAAAATCCACATTTCATTTAAAAATGAAAAGTTTAAAAATAATTGCACACTGGAGATACTTTTGAACTGAAAATCACATGAAAACTTGAACCCTAAACTACAATTTACAACCAGAAAGATTGCATTTGGCAGTTTCTTTTAGACTCTGTAGAAAAAATAAGAATCTCGATATCAAACTAGACTTTAATCAAAAGTATATTCTTGTTATTAAACTCTAAACAAAAATAAAAATAAACCCATTTAAACTGTAGTAAGTTATTTTAGTTTAAAATAACAGCATTATATTTATAATATATTTACATAAAGTTCATACATAAACATATTCGTATATTTATTTTAAAATGCAGATGTATGGTACGAATATGATAACCTTGAATAAAATGTTGATAAAACCATTTAAACTATTGGATTATGGCATTTATGCAGAATACAAGTATATTTTTTTGTATACCTATATACTATATTATATATTTTATTTAATCTATAATTATTAAACTGGCAAGTAACTGTATTTTCTGAAGACGAAAAAGAAAATTATGAAATGCTTGAAAAAATAAAAGGGTATAAAAATTCAATGCATACCAAGACCATATTTGTATTATCTTCACATATTCTGATAGACAATTATAACATACATTTTACTGTTTATAACTAAACTGAACCCAATTCTATAAACATTTAGACATATCAAGGTACAAATAAATATATAATTTAGAATGTATTTTATGATTCTACTAATAAAAAAAATATATAAATACTTATACACATACAATACTATTAACGGCAAAAAATACTTTTAAGAACTGATTTTTTCGTAAAAAGCATCTATAATTTAAATTAGAATTTTTAATAAAAAGTAATAATGTAAGTATCTCATAAAATAAAATTAATAGGGTATGCATGTAATAGAATACATTAAATAAAGCGAATAACAGTGTAATTTTATTTTTAATATTCATTAACTAGAATTATATACAATAATTATTTAAATCTTTCCTCAATTTAGACTACCTATTAGATTTATTGGGATTTTAAATTTAGGACTTTCATTGGATTTTATGGGTCACAAGTTCAATAAATTTGGTAGTAAAGCTATGGATACTATGGATTTGACAGTATTAAGAAAAAACCATACCTTTTATGTAAATCAGATACAAAGACCTACAGTTGATTTTATATGATGATACTCGGCACTATGGTACAGATAAATTTTAATTTCTTAACTAGAAACAGGAAATTGAGAAATTTTTAAATTTACATTTAATAAAATATCAAGGTAGCTAAATAATTTGATGGTATGTTTTAATTTACTATAATATATTAAATTGTTATTATAATAAATACAATTGGTAAAAAACAAAAATAATATAGTAGATATATTTAACAATTTAATATTTTTAAAATTTAAAACACCTTTAAAAGCAACCGTAAAATATTATCTTTATGAATATTAAATAAATATTATTCATTTATATATAATTTGAACAACGATTTTCCTATCAAATGTTGAAATTTGTGATCCATTCAAAATTCTTCAGCACCTTTCTCATTTTTTAATGTACTATAGTCCTAAATATGGTTCACTATACATTGTAAATATAATACGCGATATTATGCAGGTATATGGTATACAACGAACATATCCATTAATCGCGCAACGCGAGCGTAAGATATTTATAATCCATCGCGTACACGACCGGTGGCGAGGAACGTGAATGGATGATAGGTCAATATGTAGTGCAACAAACCGTTCGCCTTGTCGAGTATTTAAACCAATATTGAAGGGAGGAGAATCGGTGGAATGATTAACGACAATTTGAGCCGAGAATCCGTCGCACCACGGCCAGCCACCGTTGTTGATAGGTCGTCGAGTCACGGTAAGACGACAAGCCTGTAGACCCTGCAGGGTAAAAGATATGCAAGTTGGGGTGGATAATAGAGGAGGGTCGGCAAAGGGTTATACGGTCGGAGTGTTATATTTTCCGTCCCACGGTCCACAAATGTGCGGTGTTTGGCAGCTTGTTATATTTGTAGAGTGCGAAGAAGGATTCGAGCGCGTACGTGAAGTACCGAGACGGGCCGCGATTGATGGATAGAGTCTGTGTGAGGAAAAAGGGTGTAATTGCAATTACGACGGCAGTGATGACGACGACTATGACAATAACGACGATGACGACTACTGTAACGGGAATGAGGAGTAGGAGCGAAAAATATACTCTACTGCCAACGGAACTACATTTGCGCCCAAGCCCATCCGTTTTCGTCGCACCGGGGGATGGACGTTCATTATGGTAATGTAAAATGAACAAACGACATGTGCAAACGCATGACTGCAGGAATCAGTAGCAAGGAAAGCATCGCCTTGTCCCCCCTCCCATCACGTTCTTCCCCTGGGTTTTTATAAGTGTGTGTGTGTGTGTATGTATAAATATATGATCTCTAAGTTTTAAGAGTTAATTTTTTTTCCATACACCAAAGGACATACGGTTTTTTTTACCATTACGAAGTAGGTCATACGATATACTATAAAATATTATATGGATACGTTTATTTCAGCGAATTGCCTTTTTATTATATTTTTGTTTTAAACACTTTTCCAGCTGAGTTTCTAAAACTACGGCATTATATTTATACGTATTTATACATTTTTTTTATGTACACAAGAGCGGTTTCTGCCACGCAATATTATAATATGACTATTTATTAAAATATAATATGATAAAATATGTCATTCGTCATTGTCCACTTTATAGTATATTAATTATTTTACAGAAGAAAAATATAACGTTACAATATTTTAGTAAACGACATTTGACTTATGTATTCACTGAGTTCAATAATTGCGAACAAATGTTAACTAAGCGTCATCAATTATAGTGTAAAAATTTAACAAAAATTGTTTAGGCCGGGTGCATAAAACAATAATATATGTGTGTGTGTGTGTGTGTGTGTGTGTGTGTGTGTGTGTGTGTGTGT